>NW_024412388.1:76425686-76427461 GCF_014898765.1 Herpailurus yagouaroundi
CCCCCCCCCCAGTGCAAATGTGGAAACTCTAACCTCCATTGTGATGGTATTAGGAGGTGGGGACCTGCAAGGTCATTAGGTGAGGTCATGAGGGTGGAGCCCCCATGATGTGATCAGTGTCCTAATAGGAAGAGGAAGAGGGGCGCCTGACTGACTCAGTTGGAGGAGTCTGTGACCCTTGATGTCGGGGTTGTGAGTTCAAGTCCTACGTTGGATGTAGAGATTACTTAAATAAAAACTTGAAACAGAATGAGAGGAAGAGTCCAGAGTGCTCTCTCTGCATGTCTTGTGATGGCAAGAAGTCAGCTGTCTATAAGCCAGCAAGAGAGCCCTCACCAAGAACCAAATTGGTGATACCTTGATTTGGGCTGCCAGCCTCTTGAACTGTGAGAAATGTGTATTGTTTAAGCCACTCAGTCTATGGTATTCTGTTAGCAGCCCAAACTGATTGTGACAATAACACTACCAGAACCGAAGAACATATCTAGTTTTGTTTTGTTTTGTTTTGTTTTGTTTTCTCAAGAATTTTGATTTACAGAAATCTTAGTTGTATGCTCAAGTGATTACAACTGACTTCCACTTAGCCACAAAAGTGAGGATTCTGGGGATGGACTAAGGCATAAAAGTAGAAGGTCTGCTTTCCAACAAAATGTCACCATTTCTGTGTGTTTGTCTTAGACCTGACCCCTGTGAACATTTAAAATGTGGCCTGGTAAAGAGCCCACATGTCTGAAGAGGTGCTGAGACAGAGAAGGGTTGTCGTCTGTGGTTTCTGCTAGTGGGTTTGGTTTTGAGGTTGTAATTGTTCATTTTTTGTGGGGTTTTGTTTGTTTATTTGTTTGTTTCAGATTTCACCTCCCACCCCTTCCTAGAGCATTTAAAACAACTGGCAGTTCAGCCACTCTCCACCCTCCTGGGTACCTGCTCGCCTTTGTCTTTCCAGTAGGGTGGAAGTCATTGGGCTTGGGACTTTGAAATCAGCCAGACTTAAGTTTGAATCTTGCCTCCAAAACTTTCTAGCTGTTTTACTTTGGACAAGTTACTTGACCTTTCTACATCTCAGTTTTCTCATCTGCAAAATGGGAAAGAATAATAATCATCTCCCCAGGTGGTTGGGAAAATTAAATAAAACAGTACCCTGAAAATTCTTAGAGTCATATCTGACACCGGATAGGTCATCAGTTTCCCCTTCCTTTCTCTGAACTCTCTTCTAACCCACTTCTCACTCCTTAATTGACATTTCCCTGGACCTTTGGTAAGGCAATTGCTAATAGCGTCAATAGCTATGGTGAGCCTGCAAGAGAGTGTCCTGGGGGAACACTTCTAACTTCTAAATTAAAACTCCTGCCCCAAGTCTTTATAAATGCTATGACTTTGGAGTATCTCAGTTAAAACAATATACTCCTATTGAATATATGTGCTAATTGAGTATTTGAAAGCATGTGTGTGTGTGTGTGTGTGTGTGTGTGTAAGTTTGGATATTCACAGAAGATCACATGAATCATCTGAACGATGAAATGAAATGGGGTCAGTTATGTCAAGGGGTTTTTAAATTAAGCCAGAATGTCATTAAGGAGATGGGCCATATGCATGTTTTCATCTGATAAAACCCTGAATTTTTGAACTGGGCCAAAATGCAAATATTCCAAAGACTTAGCCTGAACACCTGCAACTTCCTACGTAAGAGACTTTGCTTGGTGATAGCCTTAGTGACTAGGTATATTCAGCCAAGATTGGTTTTATGCCACCAACACCAATCAAAAAAAAATTTTTTT
>NW_024412388.1:76427861-76456852 GCF_014898765.1 Herpailurus yagouaroundi
CCCCCCCCCCCCCCCCCCCCCCCCGCCGGCGGCTCTGAATCTCCCTCGTTGGTTGAGGTTCTAGCCTTTCTTTGGGTGTCTTTTTGGTGCTGGCTCATACAGAGGACTAACACTTCTCTGACCCAATTGTGTTGCCTAGAATTTCTCAGAGGGGAGTCACACATCCCTGTCTGATGCTGGCCAGTACTTGTAGGGGATTAACACTTTCCTGTGAGGATTCTGTTTGGTAAGGCTTCTACAAGGTATTAACGCTCTCCTACCCAGAGTTATCTGGTGAGTACTCTACATTTAAAATTACAATGCTCACAGGGTGCCTGGGTGGCTCAGTGAGCTAGGCGTCCTACTCTGTACGTGATCTCAGATCATGATCTCACAGTTGGGTTCCTGAGTGAGAGGCTCCTTGGGCTCTGCTCTGACAGCACAGAGCCTGCTTCGGATTCTCTTTTTCACTCTCTTTCTGCCCCTCCCCTGCTCCTGCTGTCTCTCAAAATAAATATATAAACTTAAACTAAAATAAAATCACAGTGGTCACTTTGGGGATCCTTTGAAATTCTAAAATTAATTTATTTGCGTGTACAACTGGAAAGAGGGTATAAAACCAAGCAAAATAAATGAGAAGCATATTTCAGTTGGTATTTGGAGGCCTCCAAGTAGCCAATCAAATGATTCAAAACTCTCTTCCTTTATAAGAAATGAATCCTGGCTCTCCAAAGACAACTTTGACCTTTCTCAGAGGCTATCCAAACTAGAAAAACTCTCTGGAGCTCCTGAACCAACCTCTGTCACTACTACTTCTCTGCCTTCTTTCCCCCACCGCCCACCCATATACCCCAATTTAGCTGAGCTTCTCGCCTATAACAACAAGCTTGAAGCCCCCCCTGAATCCTCCAGTCATTCAAGCACCCTTTGAGATAAAACCTAATGAAGGGGGGTCAGGAACTCCCTCTGTTTCTTATCACCCTTGGACTACAGCTAAATTGTGAGCTATTACTAAAGAATTGCCTAATACCCTTGAAGACCCTCTAGAGTTGGCTAAAAAAATAAATAATAACAATTTGGTCATTCAGATTTATAATCCTGGTTATTCTGATTTCTACCAACGTATTCATATGCTTGTAAGTGAAAGCCATGCTGGGGAAACTTTAACTTAGATAAATTCACCTTAAAGGGACCCTTAGAAGAGAGGAATCCAAACTTCTGAGAGACAATAGAATGTGCTCCTTGATTGATGTACAGAAGCTTCTAAAAGACACAAATGGCTTCAAAAACAGTTCTATAAGGATCCTTATAACACACAAATAATACAAAAGTCTTTAGTAAAAGACTTGGGCCACCTATGCCAATAACCCTAACGTTTTTTGTCCATCTGCCAAAACCATAATTTGGATCCAACTATTCTTTTTGAGTTTCATACCTGAGACATGGCTAAAATTCAAAACAAAACAAAAAAATAAGAAGCATAAGGTCTTTGCCTCTGTTTGCTTATATGTATATGTTAGAGATATGTGATATTGTTCTACCTCTGGTTGGTATTGCCAGAATTAGTTTGTAAAAGAGTTCTATTTAATTGGCTTGAGAAAAGTCAAGTGCTTATAAATTAAGTATTCTCAAATTTCTCAGAAGTATAAAAAAACTAATGCAATTTTTTTCAAGTTCATGTAATCTAAAATAACCTTTGATAAACAAAAGCTAATTCAAGTTTGTTGGTTTAATCCTGTCTTCAGAATTATCGGTGTTAAATATAATGAGATAAACAACTTTTTTTTTTACCTGGATTTACTAATCAAATAAGCTCATTTATCTCTATGATGCACAATTTGTCAACAGCGGAAAAAAACAAATAACTTAAAATGATGATTAGCTGTGTAATAGCTAATCCACGTATAATGACTAAAGACAAGTAATTTAAATAATTATAAATAAGATCAAAGTTTATATTAAGTGAAATTAAATAATGGATATTCGTTGGCTTTCTAAATCATCTTTCCAAATAAGATAAACATCAAATGCTAAACATGAGTTGATCTGCTTTTGGCTTTTTAATTTATTTTGTTTTTTTTTTAATTTTTTTTCAACGTTTTTTATTTATTTTTGGGACAGAGAGAGACAGAGCATGAACGGGGGAGGGGCAGAGAGAGAGGGAGACACAGAATCGGAAACAGGCTCCAGGCTCTGAGCCATCAGCCCAGAGCCCGACGCGGGGCTCGAACTCACGGACCGCGAGATCGTGACCTGGCTGAAGTCGGACGCTTAACCGACTGCGCCACCCAGGCGCCCCTTGGCTTTTTAATTTAAATTTTAAAATATTATGAGAAAGAATAATTTCATAAAATGAAAAACTGCATGCATGGGGTAGACTGAAAATAGAAAATATGTGTCCATTTATTAAACTCTTATTTTAGTCACTTTCATGGTGTTATAAGTGTATGTACTGGGACCTAATATACACTATATTTCCTACTGTGAAATGATCCAACATGTTTAAAAGCCACTGCTCTTAATATCCCGGTAAATTGAGCAACAGAAGGTCTATGTGGCCAGCTGAAAAGGCCAATATCAAAACAACCACCCTTTCTATCCTATAGACATAGTGGTAACTCCTGGAGACCAAGCTGTAATCACTCTTAGATGGGTTTATACTTTGTTGCCTTGTCTTTTCAAATTTTCAGCCAGGCAGCAATCTGTTTAAAAGAACTTCCCCCAGGGCGCCTGGGTGGCTCAGTGGGTTAAGCGTCCGACTTCAGCTCAGGTCATGATCTCACAGTCTGAGAGTTTGAGCCCCGTGTCGGGCTATGTGCTTACAGCTTGGAGCCTAGGGCCTGCTTCAGATTCTGCCTCCCTCTCTGCCCCTCTCCTGCTCATGCTCTGTCTCTCTCTGTCTCAAAAATAAATAAAAACATTAAAAAAAAAAAGTAATGAACTTCCCCCATTTCTTACAACTACTTGCAAGGCTGGAAATTCTGGTGGCGGTTTCCCTTATAAATACAGCTCTGCCATCAGTTTAGGGAGTTGTCCTACCTTTCTAATCTTTCTTCTGCCTAATTCAGAACAACCCTCCTCAGCAATGATATGGGGCTCCTATTGTCCTTGCCTGTTTTATCATTCCCATTCTAGCAGAGCAAAGGCAGGATGAGTCTGCTGACAAATAACTCTCACACTGTAATTTCCCTAGAAGTGTATGGTTTACTTTCATGATACTGTATAGAAGGAATTTATATTCATTTAACGCAATGCATAAGGAATTACACCATCCTCTAAGAGTAAATCTTCAATCATTCTGTTAACAACTGCCTTATATCATTTCTTTTCTAGATAAACTTTATAAGTTTTGGAAATAAAAAAAAAAAAAAACAAAACAAAACCACTTGAGGGGCGCCTGGGTGGCTCAGTCGATTGAAAGTCTGACTCTTAATTTCAGCTCAGGTCATGGGATCAAGCCCCACCTCAGGCTCCACCTGAGCATGGAAGATTAGGATTAAGATCAGGATTCTCTCTTTCTCTTTCTCTCCCTCTGTCCCTCTCTCCCATCACACACACTCTAGATCACTCTCTCAAAACAAAACAAAAACAAACAAAAAACCACTTAAACTAACAAAGTTGAAACTGCCAAAAAGAATTTAAAAAAGAAAGTAACTGTGTCCTAAAGTAAAATGATTGTTTCAAAATAAAAAAGGAAAACAATAAGACAAAACCTAAATACATCTAAAAAGTTGTAGAAGGCTTATAGAAAGGAATATTCAAAAGGAAATTTTATAGTCAAGCTAAGATTTGAATGGATTTATTTAAATTTTAAAAAGGGAAAATGTTAATATCAAAAATACACTGCTACATTAGAATTCAATTTTTCTCTCTGTGAAAAGGATAACATTTCCTTAAATTATGGGAATAATAACTGCCCTTAATAAAAAATTATGAACAAAGACCTTTCTTTACCTTTCGTATAATATATCTACAGAACAAAGATTCTATGTTTTGTCTTCACCAGATCTTTGATTATTCAAGTAAACCAAGTTTTCTGGTATTAAGAGAGTCAAGTTTTGCTTCCAACTATGCAATCCTTTGTATTTGCCTTTGAAATCTTTTATTGTCTCTTTGTTCAAAAAAATACTTAAAGATTGCTTTACAATAGGGGTGGCTCAGTCAGTTAAGCATCCGACTTTGGCTCAGGTCGTGATCTCACAGTTTGTAAGTTTGCGCCCTGCACTGGGTTCTGTGCTGACATGACAGCTCAGGGCCTGGAGCCTGCTTTGGATTCTGTGTCTCCCTCTCTCTCTGCCTCTCCCCTGCTCGTGCTCTGTTTCTCTCTGTCTCAAAAATAAATAAAACATTAAGAAATTAAAAAATATATATTGCTTTACAATAATCTTATGATCCTATTTGGTCAAATTTTCAAAACCTTTCTGACAAACTTCCCCAAATCGCATTCTAAATAAAGTCTTTTTGACCTAAAAGTAACTGACGATTTCTAGAGGGTCTGGAATTTTTCAAAAGATCTGTTCCCTCTCCTTATAAAAAGAAAAATATTACATTAATTAGGATTATTTGATATGCCCAATTACATGGGAAACGATGTCAAATAAAAAGAAATACGAAACCTTCTTTATGTTGTATTTGTATAAATAGATATTATAAATGTTGTAGAAAGTATATAAAATTCCTAAAACTCTAATAAAAACTGATTTCTTGATGTTTTGTTTTCCAGGTTTAAAGGATCCCCCCTTTCCCCTCTCCTTTCAGCTATCTGTAACTTACCACAATTTGGTACATTGTCTTTACAACAAAGGTTAAAACATTTATCTTTTTCTCCCAGAGAAAAAGAGTTCTAAAACTCTTGTTAAATATTCTTATTTGTCATGACAAGGTATGTATTTGCATAAGCTCAATAGGAATCTGTTCTTGTAACAGGACACCCAATACTCATAGCCTCTGTTTCTTTGATCCACAGTTGACAACAGACAATATACTTCACCGTGGTAAGGGCCTAATTGCTTCTATTAAAAATAACAACACTTTAGTTGAGCAACCTTTTCACAGTGTGCTCTTGGGGAATGAAAACATTAAACATCACGAACCTTACAACCTGTAGATTTTGTCTATTAGAAAAGACATCTCCAAAAAGACTCCATTCGGTCTCATTGGCAAGACTCCCAACAAGTACAATTTAACCAATCCTTGTGCCAGAAAATTCCAAGAAATAGGCTCCTAGATTCACATGTCACCTCTAAAAAACAAAACAAAACACCAAATCCTGAACAGACCTATACATACCAACTGATGACCTAAAAATAAAAATTCCAGGAATTGAAGCAGATGAAAGCCGAAACAGACAGCTTTCCCAGGATGAGCCCACCAGGCCTGTATACCATTTTTTCACTGTTGCTTCTACCTTATTTGTTTGTTTCCCCCCTCCTCTTTCTCTTAGAGAAACGATATTCTTATCCACATTTCTCAATCTACTATAAAAAGAAGAAACCTCTCTGTTAGACCTGTCACCAAAAAACTCTGGTATGTTCGCAGTGTCAGAGACCCCTGGGTCTTGCCTATAACTAATTTCTCTTTCATCCCAAATGCTACTATTGATTATACCCACAAGCCTATAAACGTTACCTATTGGGTTATTACAACCAGGTGTTCCCATACCTGCTTCAACCTTTCCCCAGTCATATCTGTACTAGCTCAACTGAACACGTTATAAAAAGAGTTGCCTACAATGACTCCATTTTTGTACTTCACAATCAATCTCGTTAAAAAATGAAACTGTACTGTCGCTTCTGTTTTGCCAAAATTAATGTAAGGTTTTAGTTCCTTAGATCTGCTCTATCACTTTGAAAATTACTGAACCTTTAGTTAATGAATATTCCATCATTCTTCACAATTTCTTAGATTAATGCCTTATGTCCATGATGTTTATAAAATATTACTTTTCCTAATTGCTCTTTTTATCCTTATCGTCTTGCTAAGGTCACTCTAAAACCTCTACAAGCATCTAATTATGCACTCTACAAATTGATTCATCTGAAACTCCAGGTGGCTTCATAAAGCCCCAGAAAAACATTTCCTGACTGCCCCCTTGTTGCTCAAATGTGGCCGGATCCTAATGACAGTGACACCTTAAAACAACCATCAATGATTAAAAATTCTCCCCAACATCAGACATGACTTCCTGGGACAGGTCCATCCCAGCAATGAGGGACTAAGTTATCTATGGTTGAAAAAGTTAACGTCCCATTTATTCTGTGACTAAGAGCTCCACATTTGTCAAGACAGGTTTTCCTTTGGTTTTATTTCCTGTGAGTGCCTTTTCTATGTGTATCTTTTTTTTTTTTTTTTTTTTTTTTTTTTTTTTTTTTTTGTATCATGTCCATAGGTCAGCTATTCAAAAATCACTTTAAAAATTGTTAGTGATGTTGGGGAGCACCTGGCTGGCCCAGTCGGTGGAACATGCAACTCTTGATCTAGGGGTTCTGAGTTCAAACCCCACATGAGGTAATAGAGAAATTACTTAGAAATAAAACCTTTTAAAAAATATTTGTGATGTTGGAATACATTCTTGATTTATATACCCTACAAACAATTTTGGAGTATACCCTCCAAAACTTTCTAGTATATGAACAAGGGAAATTGTGGCTCTTAAAACTGAAAGCCACTGTTAATAGCCTTAATAGCCAGAAGAAGAGATTCTAACCCTGTGGACTCCTTGCCATAGAATATTTGCAACCACTTTCCTTAAGATTTGTAAAGTCACCATTTGTCACCAATAACGGTAGCAATGTTTATGGAGATCTTCCCAAGTGTCAAGCACCGTGCAATGTACATTTCACACATTTCGAGTTCATTTTCACGAAAACCTAATTACATAATAGAAAACTAAATCTCAGAAAGTTTCCTAGCTAGCAAGTGACAGAGCTGAGATTCAACTCTGTTACAGGTTTATTATAAGGGGCATAAGACTTAGAAGGATTGAGCACATCAGTGCATTTAAAGTGCTTAGAACAGTATTGCTTGCAGTAACTCTCTCCGCTCAGTACGAACACTAAGATTCTGGCATCAGGGAGGAATTTTGTAAGTTAGAGATATGACTGAGTCTGCAAAACTACACGAAGTTATTTTGATGAACTGAAATGTGTCCCAGTTATTCTGTGACTAAGAGCTCTACGTTCATCAAGACAGTTTTCCCTTTGTTTTTATTTCCTATGAGTGTCATTTCTCAGAAGATCTCCTGCCACCAGTTCAAAATGATTTGTGACCCCCTCTACCACCACCATTTTTATGCTTTTTTTTATCATAAAGATTCTTAGCATAAAATCAGAGGAAGGTAACATTTTAAAGTGCAGCCATCAGGATGACCACCCACACAAGCACAAGTTTTGCTATTGGATCTTTCCTTTGTGGGTTTTCTTCTGTTTTGTTTCTACCCAAGGGAGATAAGAACAGGTGAAGCGGAGATGCCATTTTCCATTCCTAGGGCATAAAGACAGTCTGAGATCCTCTGTTCCCATTGTGTATAAAAATAGCGACCACTTGGGGCGCCTGGGTGGCGCAGTCGGTTAAGCGTCCGACTTCAGCCAGGTCACGATCTCGCGGTCCGTGAGTTCGAGCCCCGCGTCAGGCTCTGGGCGGATGGCTCGGAGCCTGGAGCCTGTTTCCGATCCTGTGTCTCCCTCTCTCTCTGCCCCTCCCCCGTTCATGCTCTGTCTCTCTCTGTCCCAAAAATAAATAAAAAAACGTTGAAAAAAAAATTAAAAAAAAAATAGCGACCACATAACTGCCTGCTATATAAAGCAAAGGAACAAGTACTATCTGAGCCTGACTGACTGAAAACACACCTTGTTTCTGTAGTTGAATGTCAGGCGCATAAAAACATAAAGCAAGAGAAAAAAGTACCTCCCTTTTGCCGCCAGAACCACACTGTCCAGTATGATAGTCACTAGCCATGTGTGGCTATTAAGCTCTTGGATTGCAGCTAGTTTTAATTGAGATGTTAATTGAGTTATTTAGTTGAGGTATAAGATGCACACTGGATTTCTAAGAATTAGTTAAAAACAGAATAAAATGTCAATATTTTTATGTGGATTACTTGTGGAAAGGATAATACTTTGGGTTAAATAACACCATTAAAATCTATTTTATTGCTTTTCATTTTTTAGAATGTGTATACTAGGAAACATAAAATTAACTATGTAGCTTGCATTATATTTGTACTTGGGAGCACTGCTCTCGATTGAAGTCTTAACTTTGCCTTAAGTCTCTAGTACCTTAGAAATATTAATATACATTATTAGTAATATATAACATAAACATATTAATATCGAAGGTGGCTACATTCGAATCTAGAAATAAGTACATTTATTATGTACCTACTAAGAGTACAAAGATTCATAGTACAGAATTCTTGTCCTTAAAAGCAAGTGAACTAAGATTCATTGAGTCCTACTATGAGCCAGGCCCTGGGCAACCTTGCAAGCTAGATATTATCATTTCCACTATACAGCTCAACTCCAGCTTCACAGCCTTCTCTATCTGGGAGCCAGAAAGCTTCTTGCAACCGAAATGAGCATAGGCACTGAGTTCTTCTCTGCACCCTTAGTCATAAATACCCTTCTTCTAACTCTGGCCTGTATGTCTCAGTCTTTTGGGGCTACTGTAACCAAATACCATAGACGGGGTGGTTTCTACGCACCAAACAATTTTTTCTTACAGTTGTGGGGACTGGTAAACCCAAGATCTGGTGCCAGCATGATTAGGTTCTAGTGAGGGCCCTCTTCTGGGTTGCAGACTGCGGACTTCTTGCTGCGTTCCCACCTGGTGGAAGGAGCAGGAAGCTCTTGGGGTCTCTTTTACAAGGGCATTAATCCCATGTGAGAGGGCTCCACCCTCATGACCTAATCGCCTTCCAAAGGCCCCACCTCCTAATACCCTCACATTGATGATTAAGATTTCAACCTATCAATTTGGGGAGGGGTGTGGATACAAACATTCAGACTATAGCGCTGTGTAACTTTCCCCAAAATGGGTGGGTGGATGTGTGCTTTCTGTATTGTATGTTCCAGGGACCAGACCTTTCTTTACCTTTAAATTTGTGAACTTTGCAATCCCGCATTAGGTAATTAACTGCAAGGAGATAATAATGATAATACTGTCCAGGCTAGGAAAGCACAGAAACTTTACTTCTCAAAATGATTTACTTCTCAGTCATCTTGGTTTCTCACCACATGGCATCACCAGAGGTTACTCTGATTTTTCTTGAAGACAAAAGCTATCATTCTTTTAGAGCGAGTTCATCTGATAAGTTCTACTGTTTGCTGAGTCACATGTTTTCGTTGTGTCTGTTTGGATTTCCAACTGGTGTCTCAAACTTCCCGTGCCCCAAACTGAGTTCCCGAGGTGCCATCCCTCCCCACCTGTTTCCCCTTACACTATTCTCAGTCTCAGAAGGTCGACACTCCGCTCTTCCCGGCAACCAGGCTAAAAAACTGGGGAGTTCGCCTTCGCTCTCTTATTTCACACCCACATGTAATCTGCCAGCCTTGACAGCTCTCCCTTCCAAGTAACGTATAGCTACGCTTCAAGCATTTCTCACCACCAAATGCCAATTGCCCTGGTCCAACCCATCATGGGGACTCCCGTCAGTTACAGCAATGGCGGCCCGACTTTGTCCCCCTTCAGTGTGCTCTCCACATAGCAGCCACAGTTACCGTAACACATCTTAGATCGTTTCTCCTCTGCTCAAAACCCTCTGAGAGCACCCGCTGGCGAATCCTCTGTGGTGGCTTTCAAAGCCCCCACACGCAGATTTGAGCCATTTTGGACTTCTTGCTATTTCTCAAAAACAGAGGCAGTCTCCAGCTTCAGGGCCTCCCCACAAAATGCTCTTCCTCTGCCATCCACCCAGAACACCTTCATAACGTCCTTCAGACCTCTCCTCCACTGCCTCCTCTCTACTGAGGACTTCCTTGACCAGCGTGTTTCACACCTGCAATTGTTCTGCGCAAACACTCCCTTCCCTGTTCTGTTTTTTTCCATGACCCTATTGCCGGCTACCATACTGTGTCCTCTACTCATTTATCTCCCCCCACAAAGAATTTAAACTCCACAAAAGTGGGGATCCTATTTTATTTATCACTATCTTCCCACTTCTTTGAACAGTGCCTGCCACAAAATAGATGCTCAATAAGTACTTGTCAGGTGACTGAATGACATTTTCAGATGAGGAAAATGAGGCCCAGAGAAGCTCAGTTGTAGCCCAAGGTCACAGGATTAGTGAGGGCAAGGTCAGGCCTGGGATTTTCCGCCTGCGCTCAGTCTACTCTCTCCGTCTAGATCAGGAGGTAAGAGGGGCCGCCGTGCCTTGGAAGAAGCACACAGGTTCAAATGTGGATTTTGCTGGAAGCGCTGAGCTGAAACAGAAACAACTATTTTGGCAGCATTTTTGACAATCTGTGAGATTAAGGAAAGTAATGTGAAGGTATATGCTGAAGCTTTCCAGCTTTAAGACTGGCTTTAACTATTTTTCTTTCAGCTGTAGCTTTCTGGGGTAATGAATGTACCATATGTCTGTATCTCCAGGTTCTCATACAAATGAGGAAACTAAAAACGCCAGATGATTAAAACAGATTTCTGCTTGTTTCCATGGGAAATCAACTGCTGTGAAACCTTCAGAGATGAGAGAGAGAGTGTGTGTGTTCGGCTCAAGGCATTCCCTGGTGAGTGGCTGCACTCTGTCTTCAGCCCAGGCCCCAGCCCACAGGTGAGACACTGTCCCAGGCTGCCCGCTGTGCCGGTGGCTGCGTGAGACTGCCAAGGTCAGCACGTCTTGTCCAAGTGTCCTTTGAGCGTCCACCACCACGGCCTGCAGTGTCAGGGCCTGGCCAACCGTGCAAGAAAAGGCACCTACTAATGACAAACAGATGCTTAATAATGCAGGTCCCCCAGCCTCAACCTCCCAGTGTGGTCTCACCTCATGGTGAACCCTCTAGGGAATCTTCTGGTGGTCAGAAGGACACACCATCAAGGATTCTTGCTGGAAGAGTCACTGTTTCCTACTTGCAACTAGATGGAGCTAATTCAGGGGAGTGGAAGGGGCACTCTGTAAACACAGCCACGTATGCCCTGGGTGGCGGCACCAAAGAAGTCTCCAGGAGGCCGTGATGGTTACTTGTTCCCGTCTGCCCCAGAATTAGCACCAATTTGCCTAAATGAGACAATGCTGAGGAAAAAAGGCTGCAAAAGAGTCCCATGTTGTCTTGCCACTGGCAATCTCTGGCTTGTCTGGGGAAAATTGGTTCAGGAGCTTACTCTATACTAAGTTGAGAGGGAAAAGATAACATTTCTCGGCTTTCCTAACCCAGAGTGTAACTCGGGCATGCCAGGGTGAGGCCCAAAGCTGGCTCGTCAGCAGTGATGGAGAATGTAGAGTTTAAATTTGGATTCAGACAGCCCTGAATGCTCACGCCTCTTCTCCAACTTACTAGCTGTGAGAGCTCACAGCACTTGTAGCCAGTTTGAGTCTCTGTAAAGTGGGATGATAATACCTCCACCCCCTCCATGGGGGAGGACAAAATCAGCTAAGTCAAGTAAAAGCACTCACACGGGGTCTGATAGGCAGGGGCTGTGCAGCGCCTGGGGACTTCTCTTTTCTTACCCTCTGTTGCTAGGTTTTACTGCCAACATTGGAAACAGACAGCTTGGTGAGCAACAAGTAGACGGTGACCTCTCTCTTGCCATAACCACCATCACCAGCACCAGCAGCTTGATTCTTCTCAGACGTGCTACCAAGGATGTCGACAGTGCAGGGGTCTCCAACTCTTCACATACTCATTTACTTATAACTGCTCAGCCAGGCTTGGCCGTCTTGCTTAGGTAGAATGTTTCTCGGAGAGGCTACGTGGAGGACACTTAGGTTGTCTTCTGCCCAAATAAACCACCAGTAGGACCCCATGGAATTAAGACCATAGGTCATAAAGCATTTCAAATGTCTTGCCCTAAACTCATCAAAATATTTTGACTCCTCTTTCTTCAAATGACTCACAGGCATGATTCCTTAGCACGGGGCCAACCTAACAGGTTCTGTGTAAGCCAGACCATAGGAAGCAGTATTACCATTTTGTGGTCCTGGGGAAGCTTTTAAATCAATCTTTCCATTACAGCCATGATATCCCAAATCATACTCTGGTAACACGCTCTATTTCTGTAGATTCCAGTAATAGCTACTGAATGCCATCTCTATTCTGTTTCCACCCAACCCAGTCCTGATACTGATACTATCTAGACTTGGCACAGGCTCCACAAGTTGAGTGCAGAGTTCTCCACAGGACCGCCCTCCCTTCAGATGCTAGTCACAAGCCCCCCAGGGATTCCCAAGGCCAACCACTCATCGATCCAACTGGCTACAAATCTGGAGGTTCCATGACTCCCTCAGGTTTGATAATTCACAAGAATGACTCACAGAACTCAAGAAAGTGCAAAATTATGATTACAGTTGTTTTTGAAGAGAGCTTAGGACAGAACTCAGCTTCTGTGCCCTCTCTCCATGGGGCGAGACTATGTCTACCCTCTGGGCACTTCTATGAGTTCACCAACTGGGAAGCTCCAATGAGCCTTGATGTCACAATTTTTACTGGAGTTTCATTATGAAGACAAGATTGATCTTAATTTCTCTCCTCCCCAGTTCCTAGTTCCCCCAACCTGCCCTCCCCTCCAGGTCAGGTTGGGTCAAAATCCAACACTCTAATAGCAGGGCTGGCCTTTCTGATGTCCAGCCCGCATCCTGAAACTTTCTAAAGGCCCACATGAGTCATCTCATTAGCTTAACAAAGACACTTCTATCACTTCGGAAATTCCAAGGGCTCTGTGTACCAGGAACCAGGGACAAAGACCAAATATATTCTTTATTATATAATAATCTCTCATGATTATTTACAAAACATAAGGGCTTTGAGTTGAAGTTTTTTCCTTTGGGCAGTGGGAAATCAAGTGATTTCTTGAGCAGCTACTATGGGCCATAAATAATATACATGCTGAGAGCTGTACTTTTGGAAGATAATTTAGACAATTGCATGGAAGGTGGCCTGGCTGAAGTGAAGACGGGAAGGGGGAGACTAGGAAGGAGGCAGTCACCCTTGTGTAGCCATAAAGCGATGAGAGCTAACGTGGGGGAGCACAAGTGGAAATGGAAAATCTGGGGGACATTTGAGAGAGGTTTTGAAGGAAGATTTCAACTTGCCATCGAACTTTTTTTGTTTTCATTTTTATAGAACATCTATTAATCTTTATGTGATTTGACAAAATCTGCATTATTAAAAGACGGGTAATAAAATTTAGGCTTATATCGAATCTGACATATTAAGTTCTATAGTATCTAGAATATTATGTAAGAAATGAGGGGAAAACTGAGGTGGAAACAGGATAAAAGCATCATTATATCTGCAGGTGTGGTCCATAGTGCGCAGCACATAAAAATAATCCTAGAGAAAATGCAATTGACTTACTTGGATGAAGTGGTTTCCTTTTGGGGAAAGGAAGAGGGGGCAAAGAGGGGCAAGAATTCAAAGGCATAAGCAGAATGGTTTCTCCATTTCAAAATGGTAATAAAATATTTAGATCATTGCTCTAGGGCACCTTTGAGAAAAAGAACATCTTGACCAGAGCAGGTTCATTGCATAATTCTTTAGTAATATGTCCAATTTTCAAGTAATGGAGAGGACCTAAAGAATAATTTTACTTTAACTGTGGCTATTTCTCTTCTCGCCCTCTGGGGGTTGATCTGTTTCAGCATCACATGGACTCTTCTCTACACAGTTTCTAGAAAACCAGATTCTTACTCTTGAAACACCTTTGATAAAGGAATCATCAAGAATTTTATCTCCATACAATCAGGGCTAAAATGAACTCCCCTTTCTGTAGCCTTATTTAAGGCTCTTCAGTGCAGGTGGTTCATGAAGGTTTCAATTCCTTTATTCAGAGGACAGCAGGTACCACTATAATCTTCTATTGCTTTACACTGAACCCTTCTGATTCCTCTATTTGCTTTTTGTTTTAATTGTTCTATTGTACTGGTGACAGCCTCCTCTTATTGGCCACTCTAGCCCATCTCCTTCAGGGAACCCTGACCATGTAAATACCTGTTTAAAGTTCTTCCATCTACTTCCTATTTCATATGGTAAAACAGAGACCTCATCTAGTCAGTAATATTGAATTCGATGTTTAGCCTTTTCTTCAGTCCGTGATTCAATAGAAGTTTTGTTTCTGAGAATTATTTTCGTCTGGCTACAAAACGACATCCCAACAGCTATGGTTGTTCCCAAAGCTAATCCCCAGGCAAACAAGCTGCCTACAAGTGCCACTAATTCAAAGGGAATAATTGGAAGAGGATCTCTCCGGGCTGCCTTCCTCAGTCTTTACCGTGTTCCACCCAAAGGAGAGCCAATTGTAAAGCCATGTAAACACAGTCATAACAAAAATGAAGGCAGCATGAATGCAACCCAGCGGTGCTAAAAGGAGATGCGGGGTGAACAAGGCATGACTTTGGTAACCAAATAGTTGTTGAACCAAGGACAGTGATGGTCCAATTTCATCACACATCTGTTACACCTTCTGTGGCGATGCAACTGTGGTGACTTGTATGCGTGGCAACACTTTATTATCTTGAGCATTTTCAAGTTTCCACCCCAAAGGGGCAAAGCCAGGACCAATAAACTAGCATGGAGGTCATTATAATGAATTTTATAATTTATAATTTATCAACATGATAAAATGAAGTCATGCTTCCTCCCGTTGTGTGTCAGGACCAAAACCGTGACAGAGTCAATCCTGGCCATGATAGAATGTGCTGCTATGTCACCAAGGGCTATGATGGAAACTCAGTGACATAGTCTCTGTCATTCTTGGAGATTTTCAACCTCAATAACTGCTTAGAATGTACCTGGTTTGGTGAGAAAGAATGAATGCGTTCCTACTTTTAGAAAATCACACATCTCCTTGTTCTGTGCCACGTTTCCATGTGCCACAAATTCATGTGTGTTCCTGAATTGTCATGCCTTCAAGTCATGGGATGTTAATGCAGCGTATGCCATTTTCACTGTTACACATGCAGAGTTCTGTATCTTAACCAGGAGAATCCAGTATCTTGGCTTGAAACCCAATCTCGGTCTGGTCCCTGGTGCCCACCCCTCGGCCATGTAATTCCAGGGCAACGTGGGCTCACCCAGAACAGGTCTTCTCCTCAGATAACTCTGTCATGGGTACCTCCGTCCAGCACAAGCAGAAAGCAAATCCTGGTTGTGAGAGGCTAGAAGGCAGGCCAAGCTGCGAGCAGTCTGTCTTTCCACCAGTGCTCTCCATTTTGTCTTCATTACAAAATACAACATGATGACCAGAGAAAACTATGGGAAGAGTTAAACTACTTGCTAAAGAAATCCAAGTAATCTTGATAAACAAACTGGCTTCTTTGCGATGAACAGAGCTTTGTGTTCTGAACAGTAAAAACTGACAGAAAGATCTTAATATTTTACCTCCTGAGCAACCTTCAGCACCTCTGTCCTGATTTTTAATGCCATATTTCTATTATTCTTCTGAACAAAAATGTTGCCTCCTCTTGTCTTCGAATGGCTGACCTATTTCTGCTTTAAAATGAACATTGTCAGTTTTTACTCTTCAAACAGACTTTCGAAATGTGTTCTCTTTTGAGTACAAGGCCCTCCCTCCCCTTGTAGATCACAAATTCATGAAGCAGCTGGGGGAATGTTGGGATCAGCCCCTGTATAAATCATGGGGCAGAGAGAACCTGTAACACTGATGTGTTAAAACTGGTTATTTCTTCAGTCATGCAGATTTCAGTAAACAATAAAAGCACTATTTCAAAATTCTGTGTGTACTCTTTTTTCCATAATGTTAATTAAGACACTGAATCACTCACATCAGCAGAAGTTCTGCAACAGGCTGGATATTTTACATAAGAATTTCTCAAGAAAATAATTTCATGGGTTTCAATTGGGGGGAAGAAATGATTATTTCATGTATCATGGGTGATATGTTAAATTGAAATAGAAAGGAAAGAGTAAAAAAAATATATACTTTATTCCTGCAAGAAGCACTTAGTAGGCTTACTTTTTAAAAGAAATTATATATCAAGCTGCAAGATGTTGACTTTTAAGAAAAGTGGCAACTGGCACTTCCTCATGTTTATCTATTTTTTTTTAATTTGAAGGAAACACTCCTCCTTTAACTTAATATTAAAATAATTAAGTTAAAAAATAATTTTTGAACCTCAACCATGTGGGAAACAAAAAAATTCCAAGTGTCAAAAAAAGAGAAGATGTCATTATCTGTTTAATATTAATAAAAATTGACACAATGCACATTTATGATATGTCAGGCAGTTCTAAGACATGTATCAAATCACCTAATCCTCGGAAAGAGGAACCCTTTTGCACTGCTGGTGGAAATGCAAACTGGTGCAGCCCCTCTGGAAAACAGTATGGAGGTTCCTCAAAAAATTAAAAAAAGAACTACCCTATGACCCAGCCATTGCACTACTAAGTATTTATCCGAAGGATACAGGAGTGCTGTTTTGAAGGGGAACGTGCACCCCAATGTTGACAGCAGTGCTATGGACAATCACCAAACTATGGAGAGCACCCAAATATCCATCGAAGGATGAATGGATAAAGAAGATGTGTCATATATATATATATATATATATATATATATATACATATACATATGTATTACTTGGTGATCAAAAAATGAAATCTTGCCATTTGCAACAACGTGGATGGAACTAGAGTGTATAATGCTAAGTGAAATTAGTCAGGGAAAGACAAATATATAAGTTCACTCACATGTGGAATTTAAGATACAAAATGGATGAGCATAATGGAAGGGAAGCAAAAATAATATAAAAACAGGGAGTGGGACAAACCATCAGAGACTCTTAAATAAAGAAAAACTGAGGGTTGCTGGAAGGTTTTTAGCGGGGGGATAGGATAATTAGACAAGAGGCATTAAGAAGGACCCTTGTTGGGATGAGCACTGGGTGTTATATGTAAGGGATGAATCACTGGATTCTACTCCTGAAATCATTATTGCACTACATGCTAACTAACTTGGATGTAAATTTAAAACAATTAATGAAAAAAAAAAAAAAAAAAAAAGAGGCGCAGGCTGCTTCCTGTAGGCTCCTCACCAGGCAGCAGCATGCAGTGGTATCTCCTCCAGATCTAGGCTGGGGGACTGAGATGGGCTCCCCTCCCAGCCTCAGGTAAGGCCTGTAAATCCAGCCTGGAACTGGAGGGACATAGGAGGAAATTAGGCAGGGAGAAGTGAGGGAAGGAAATGCATGGTTTTCAGATCCTGTGTCCCCTCATGTGAGAAAAGGCAGCCTCTGGGCAGGAGGTGCTGTTCTGTTTTGGGTGACAGATGAAGGCCTTGGGGTTGGGGTGCCTGACTGGCCGACCCAAGAAAGGAAACGGGGAGAGAAAGGAAACAAGGAGGAGGAATGATCAGTTTGCTGTAGAAGTTCATTCCTGCTCCATCGTTCTTCCTTCTGTCCTTGAGGAAACTTCTAGAAAGACATTGTATGTTTTCTGAGGATCAAAAATGTCTTCTTCACAGATTCCAGAGAGCCTACCATTATAGACTGAATTTACATTAGATCTGTTCCCTTCTATATTAAAAATCATAGACAAATGTTTCTAAGGGGGAGGCACAGATATTTAGAAACTATAGTATAATTTAATTTCTATGTTGTTTTTTTTAACCATTTGAGGATGGAGCTGTACCCAAAGTGGTTGGGGGTGGTCAGTGCTGAGGAGGGCGAAACAAGTTTCTCTCCAGTCTTCCTTAACTTTGGGTTTTGTGGCTTTCCTGAAGGTTCTTCTAGGTACCCCAAACAGCAGTCAAACAAACAGAAATATTTTATTTCAAGGACTAATGTGCCCAGCGCAGAACTGGCTACTGGAAGATTAAAAAAAAAAAAAAATTGCCTAATCCTCACAACACATATCAAGTACTATAGTTATCCTCACTTATTTATGAAGCAACTGAAGCTCAGAGAGGCTAAGCAACTTATCCAAGTTTTCACAGCTATGGCAGGAAAAACATGGTTAATTACTATGAGTTTTCAGAAAAGAAAGTGTTAGAGAAGCTTAAGGAAAAAGGGTTCGTATAGGACATTTAAAGACTGATGTAATTTGGAGGGAAGTGAGAGAGAAATGAGAAGTTGCTGGAAAGATATGTACAAAACAGAGGAGGTGGTAAAGAGCTGTAAAGCCACTGAAGGCATGTGCAACTTTGCGGGTCCCCTCAGAGTCAACAAGTGCAACATTTAGGAAAGTGATTTTGCCTGAAAAGTTGGGTCTGTAAGAATTCCGCCATATACGTTTTTTAAAGAGCAGTGCCAGTTAAAATGAAGGTAAATCCAAATCCTTTCAGTTAAGGAGTTAAAACAATTCCGTGCAGCCATGTAGGACCCCAGAAAGATCAGAAGATGGATTTGTGTTGACTCTCTGGAACCTCTAGATTCACTCTAGATGTGAGGAGCAGACAGGCAGGAATCTCCACTCACCTCTTGGCTCTTCAAGGCCTTAACAGGACGAGAGAAAAGTACTCACCCATCTGCACCAAAGTTGTTCGGCCAAGACCATGCTGACTCCTTCATTTGCCTGTGGAAATGGTGACGGGGCATGAAGAGGTGTGTTTTGCTCTTGCATCTGAAATTTGTACCATATCGCTTGTCTTCAGAACGCTGAACAGATGTAAGCTTGCAGAGACTTTTATGTGAACTTTGCT
This sequence comes from Herpailurus yagouaroundi, assembly GCF_014898765.1. NCBI lineage: Eukaryota > Metazoa > Chordata > Mammalia > Carnivora > Felidae > Herpailurus > Herpailurus yagouaroundi. The sequence continues at coordinate 76,446,648 of NW_024412388.1, forward strand.
GTCGCTGGTTTTCAGAAATCTTTTGGGGTGTCAGAGCCTGGGCAGCAATCAACAAATGCTCTATAGTAAATTATTTCCTCACCATTCTGAGAAAGATAGTCCTTTCCCCTTCAAGCATTCAGAAATTCCCTTGTCTTCCTACCTCCCATGCTCCCTGGGAGACTGGAGAGGATGAGGGACCAGTCTGAAAAGCATTGTGATGTGACTGTTGGTCTAGACAGGGTCACAATGTGCCCCTCTGGGGACTGTGGCAACTGTGGGTGACTTGAGAGCTGGTATTACCACTCTTGATCATAAAAGATTTAAGTTTGTCCCAGCAAAGAACTGACAACATCACTTCAAAATATTGTTGCTTTTACGTCCTTCTCTGGATACAAACCTAAAGAGAAACACTCGACATCTATTGTGGATTTGTTTTAGATTATTAGAAGATTTTTCAAATGCATCTTATGTTAGGAGTTCAAGACAAATCAAAATCTTACACAGAAGATCTTATGGTGGCTTAACTGCAACATCTCCCTTCTCAAAAGGGGCTACATAGTATCTCCCTTCTCTGTCAACGTGGGCTGATGATGGACGTAATTCACCCTTAATGGTCCTGAGATATATTCTTCATAGAAAAATGATGAAGAGCATTATATGTAGGAAGATAACAATCTAGAGATAAAAATCCAAAGAAGTAAGAAAAGTGATGTTGATTTCTTTTAAGCATTCTAGAAAAAAATCACATTTTCTAGCAGTGTTTAAAAAAAATCTGCTATTATAAAGCAGAAAGGGAGCACAGGTTTTAGAGTCAGATTCCCTGAATTCTGTTCTTGGCTCTTAGGCAAGTGACATTACCTATCTGTGGCTCAGCCTCCCCATCTGTGAAATGGGGACATTGAGAGTACCTACTTCATAGTGTCGTCACATGGATTAGTGAAATAATACATGTGATATTCTTAAACCATGCCTGGCATGGAGTGCTCAACAAAGCTTAATTTACTACCCTATTTGTGGCTTTCAAATCGCTGTAGCAAGTTATCAGATTACCACATAGGATTTCCAGATTGGGTTCCCAAAGTCCCTAAAAACACTTTCAATCAGAAATTATGTGTTTCAAAGCAGTTTATCTTGCTTTGTTACAGAAGCATTGTTACAGAAAGCATAATTTTGAGTCGTGGTTTAGCCAGTGAAATCAACAGTTCATGTGATATGACATCAGATCAGACTGTTGTCAGAAGCATTTTACAAGCTGAAGAATATTGGGGACGTTCAAGAAATCTGGATGTTTTCAATCTCCTAAATAAGGCCACAGTGGTTTTCATGTTGTGGTTAAAACGATCCTCCCCTCAGTCACATGAAGAAATTTATCTTATCTGAACTCAACCCTCTTTCTACATTGCTTTTGGGAGCAATCAGTGTGATTAACTCAGAAGTTTCCCCGACCCCACCTCACCCCCATATACATGTCCATTGTTTACTATAAGATGGTATTTCCTTTTCATAGAGGATTAACTTTTAAATTTCTTTTCAAAAACAAGATAGACTGCAAAATATTTTCTAATCATTTTAATGAAATGTTCTCATGCTGGACAGAATTCATGGTGCCTTTCTTTGAAATTCCATAATCACAGTGCATCACTTCTAATAGCCCTCTGCTGAATGTTCCTCAGAAACAAGGATGGATAGCTGTAAATGCTACAACAGGCTTAGAGAAGCATTCAGAGGAGAGAATAGTCACAAGACCAGGGATGATTCATGGAGGGAGAACACCTAAGGATATAAAGTTATTCTGCCAATGTCCAATTCACAGGGAGGAAAAAGCCAGTTATTGTCAGAATTCTGAAGGATCTGAGACTTGATCCCTTGTAAGCTCAAAGAAATTAGCCTGCCATGGTTTCTTGGAGGGCGGTAGAAGACAGGAAACCCCTGGATCAGATAAAAGTTTATTACTCAGCAAAAGCAGCAGCCAGAGTATTCACATTTTTGTGTTCAGTTCCTGGAGTTCCTAACATAGTAATGACAGGTTGTGTTATAGGAGAGGAACCATGAGCTTAGGGAATGTGAACGTTTTCTAATGAGTGTAAGCATGCCTGCCTCTTGCTCTGAAGAGAAAGTGTCTTTATTATAGTGGACAATAGGTATGCTTGCCTTTTGCTCCAGAGGGTGACATTTCCTCTATCTTCAAAGGCTGTTCACTCTACAAGTACCCTTGAATTTGAGTCTGGAAGAAAAAGCAGTCAGTGCCTTGCTTATAAGATGTGCGGAATTACTAGAGACCCATGGAGAATTGTCTTCCAACAGTTCTTAATAAATAAACTATTTTATGCCAGCACTTTGAGTACTCAGAATGTATGTTTGTCTTACACCAGTTTCACATTTCTGAAAGGTTGCCAAAGAACCCAGAAGCTAATAGGAATATGTAAAGGTAGAGTGTCTGACTCAATTTGGCTCAGGTCATGATCCCAGGGTCGTGGGATTGAACCCCACATAGAGATCCAAGTTGAGCGTCAAGCCAGCTTAAGATTCTCTCTCTCTCTCTGTCCTCATCTTCCTCCTTTGCCCTTCTCCCCTGATCACACTCTCTCAAAGAAAGAAAGAAAGAAAGAAAGAAAGAAAGAAAGAAAGAGAAAAGCAAGGAAATATTCCTCAGTGTAAAGGAATAAGGCTACTCTATTACCAGTGAGAATGGGTGCTCTTTGTTCTATTAAAGATGACAGATACTCTATTCCAGCTGATGTTTGCAAGGGAAATAGCTACCGAAAATGTCTACCAGGAGGGTTTATCTTGGTAGGCATTAAGTGAATTAATAGGGCTGATGATTTCCTGCTCTTTCCAAAGAAAAAAGGCCATATGAAGGCTCTGCAGTCTTTAACTCTAAAATAGCAATTCAAATATTCTGTTATGAGAGATTACAGTCTTCCTGGAATGTTGGTAGTTGTGACAAAGGAAAACAGTTCCATTGTCAAATAAAGTTAGAGAAATGCTAGGCTCAGCAAAGTTAAACAAGTCTTTTTAACTTGGGACTTCTCAGATTTCTAAACATGTTAACATGTGTTGTGAATCTCCAAAAGAGATATAGTATTCTTCAAGCGATTTGATCACAGACCCCTATTTCTCAGGATACTCCAAGGGGAGAGTTCCAAGGAAAGCTGCTTGCAAATGCCTCTGTGGAGTCTGTGGAGGAATGACCCTAGCTCACTGGCCATGGATGCTGAAAGACAAAGGTGCTTTGGGAAGATGTTCCCTGATGGGTCAGACATGCTCTAGGCAGATTTCCTATGGATAGCAGCAATGGGTACCTTCCTGCTTCTTTTATTAGATGTTGGCGATTATATTCATCACTGACTAAAATCTAGGGAGGATAAATATGTATCGTTTTAAGATCAATGTGAAAAGTTTTAGCACTGAGTAAGTCCTAAGAAATCATCTATTCCAATCCCTTCTTGCAGATGAGACAGACGATGCAAAGATATTAAGAGACTTGTCCCTAATCACAAAGTTAGTCAGTGGCAGAACCACACCTGGAATCCAGGTGTCATTAATCCCAGTTTATGCTCTTTTCACTAATAGCGATAAAAGTGACCATTAATGACTGCTATCATTGATACTGAGAAGGATACCAGGCTTTCTTGGTGTTTTGTTTTGTTTTGTTTTGTTTTGTTAAACAACAAATAAACAACATGAGTAAAATCAGAGAATTAATAAGTGAATTCAAGAAAATGCATCATGCATCAATATGGGTGGTAGCTTTAAGAAGAGATCATCTGGGCATGGTTATAGCATTTTCTGAGTAAACAAAGCATCTTCCATGACAGTTTTCCAAAGAGAGTCATGTTCATGTCAGTAACAAGCGAATCTTCAATTTCACCTCCCTGGTAGGGTTTCTTGAGCCATCAGATATCCATGCCTCAGAGAGACAGCGGCTTCAGCTTCGTAGTCGAAGGGAAGAAGCAATTCCTTAGGCTTGAAATTAAGGGCTTTATCAAGGCTGATGTCACCGAAATTGGAAACAAATCAATGTTTAAACTGTGATCTGAAACGTTTTATGGTACATTCCATATGCATAATAAGATACAATGCTAACAAACTGGAAATTTTGAGTCCTGGGAAAATTGAGTTACCTTCCTTAGGAGGTATATCTTAATGTTTTGTTTTGTTTTAATAAATTTAATAAATAAATAAATAATAAATAAATAAATAAATAAAGCCCCTTAAGAATGTTTCATTATCTTTAGAATAATTCACTTCATAGCTACAGCTAGTCAATTCCAGATTTAATTAATGAGTTAACACATATAAAGTTCTTAGAGCAGTGGCTGTACATGCTTAATAGTGACAGGAAAATATTACTTAGTAATATTATTATAACAGTGATATTTAGGTACAAAAAATAAAAGCCACTCTTGAGAATGTCAAACTCATTTTTTGCTTTAAGCTATATATGTAGCATGTGAAAGTTACTTATCATTGGCCCATATGAGCAATAATTCTTTTTTTTTAATTTTTTTGACATTTATTTATTTCTGAGAGACAGAGAGACAGAGCACGAGTGGGGGAGGGGCAGAGAGAGAGGGAGACAGAATCCAAAGCAGGCTCCTGGCTCTGAGCTGTCAGCACAGAGCCCGACGCAGGACTCAAACTCACGAACCATAAGACCATGACCTGAGCCAAAGTCGGACACTCAACCAACTGAGCTACCCGGGCACCCCGAACAATAATTCTAAGAATGAGTTTCTCTGGTATATTTCATATTGTGTAAACTCAGAGCTACAGACACTTTATGATCTTTCATTAAGAAGTTTGCTTTCAGTCATAAAATGCTTTTCAATTAAAGAGGAAGCTATAACATCGCCTCATGAAGACACATTTGGGATGTGAGCATGTTATTGGGAAAAGCACAAACTAATGCAATTGCAAAAACCACTGAAAAAGGACCTTACTGAATACATTTGATGGATTCACCTTAAAAATAAATATTCATGGGGCGCCTGGGTGGCGCAGTCGGTTAAGCATCCGACTTCAGCCAGGTCACGATCTCGCGGTCCAGGAGTTCCAGCCCCGCGTCAGGCTCTGGGCTGATGGCTCAGAGCCTGGAGCCTGTTTCCAGTTCTGTGTCTCCCTCTCTCTCTGCCCCTCCCCCGTTCATGCTCTGTCTCTCTCTATCCCAAAAATAAATAAACGTTGAAAAAAATAAATAAATAAAAAAATATTCATTTTCCATATGACTGAGTAGTGCTTAAGCAAGAGAACTCTGAAATCAGACTTGCCTGGGTCTAAATCCTAATTCTTCCACTCAATGGTCATATGACCTTTGATTAGTTACTTGTTTAAAATGTGCCTCAGTTGTCTTCTCTTCACAGGAGAAAATAATACTGCCTGGATAGCGAGGGTAAAAAAAATCAGACAATGAATAGAAAGCTAGTACTTAGCACACCATATGTACCTAGTAAGTGCTTATTTATTATAACCATTTCCAAAGTATATCACAGATTAGTGGGGCTAACCGCTTCAACCTTATGCGTCTGTGTGTGTTGGGGAGGGCTGCAGGGGGGTAAATAAACAAGACTGATTTTATAAAAATTCTGCCCAAAGTTGTGTAGTATCCTATTTTTAGGTCCTCAGCACCACCACACTCTTCTCTGGCACAATTTCAACTGCCATTTTAGGGTTAAGACCACATTTGACCACATTACCTCTTGGGCAACTTCCTGCTCACACGACATTTTCTAGGGGAGGTTTTATTCTCCTGTCTTAGCATTTTTAATGGCATAGAGACAAGGATTTCAAAACTGTTGCTAAAGGTGATTTTATCTGGCAGCTATTAATTCAGAAAGTGCTAATGGTTGCAACAGTGTTAAGAGCTGAAACTTAAAACAAAGTATTGTGTTAGCTCAGGACCTTCCCACAAAAGCTCAGAAAGGATCTGGGGAGCAGATGTGTATAGGGTGGGTAGAGAATGCTGGGTAAAACGCTGCTGGTGGTTTTGGTTTAGAATTTAGATTTTACTTTCACTATTACTAGGCAGAATCAACTAACATCAAATATAAAATAAAGCAAGCATAGCAGGTTGGTTTTCAAGAACAAACCCAGCATTGAAAAATCAAGGTTTAAGCAGATACATATGTATAATACATAATTTCAATATAAACTCTATGTGCTAAAGGATTCACATTAAAAAAATTTTTTTTAATGTGTATTTATTTTTGAGAGAGAGAAACAGAGTGTGTGGGGGGAGGGGCAGAGAGAGAGGGAGACAACAGAAACCGAAGCAGGCTCCAGGCTCTGGGCTGTCAGCACAGAGCCCAGCGTGGGCCTTGAACTCACGGACCGTGAGGTCATAACCTGAGCCGAAGTCAGACGCTTATCCGAATGAGCCACCCAGGAGTCCCAAGGAGTCACATTTTAGAAGCTGAAGTTTTGGGGTTTTTTAAAATAAAACAAAAATTTTAATGTTTATTTTTGAGAGACAGAGCACACGGTGGGGAGGGGCAGAGAGAGAGAGAAGGAGACACAGAATCCGAAGCAGGCTCCAGACCCTGAGCTCTCAGCACAGAGCCAGATGCAGGGCTCGAACCCACGAACTGAGAGATCATGACCTGAGCCAAAGTCGGATGCCTTATCGACTGAGCCACCCAGGCACCCCTAGAGCCTGAAGTTTAATACAAATCACTGTATACTGAAAGTCAGAACCAGTACAAAAAATGGAAACTTTAGAAAACACATTCAACATTTCATGGGAAGCTCTGTGCTAGGTGTTGACATAGGGATGAATAAAGACAAGGTGGTGAAACAAAGCTGTAAAGAGATAAACGGCAGCACACCATGGTAAGTGCTGTGCGAGTGCAGGGAAGGGAGCATTACCCTTGCCCGGAGCCTGCGGAGGTTTCACAGAGAAAATGACTTTTGAAATAAGCTTTCGAGGAATGCGATAGCCCAGCCTGCATTTTCTTGTAGCTAACAACAAAACGATATAAACCACTTCCATACAACCCACTAGAGGGGTTGCAGATATTCTGTCACTAGAACCTTAAGAGAAGTAGGTATTGCTGTTCTAATAGATGGATGGAGAAACTGGGTTCAAAGATTAAGAAGCTCAGGATCAGAGATGGTAAAGAGTAGACCCAGGACGTGAAGCCAGGTCTGTATCATTCTAACTCCCTTACCATGGTTCTGCACTGCCCAGAAAGATCTACTTCAGCTCCCTATTGCCAACCAGTACAGGATCAAGTTGTAACTATCTGGAGTCCAAGTGTGGGAACTCACCCTGAAAGCCCATTGAGAATGTCAAATTTTGGTCTATAAAGAATCGGGTAAGTGAAAGGTCAAGGTGGTGGCTCTGTATATATGGTTCACCCGGGCCGCAGTGCCCTCTCTTTTCTCTGAGATTCAATCACATTTAGTTCAAAATGGTTTATTCGGATTCGTGTGCTGCCAGATTCCCTCTCTCAAGCTCTGTCAACACCTTGAAGTCAGGGAATGAGCCTTAGACAGTAGTCTCCCCTTAAGGGAGGTTTTGCTTTCTATGGTTTCAGATACCCATACTATGGTCCAGAAGGATATGACCCTCCTGACAATTTGTCAGAAGTTAATAGCAGCCTGACATTACGTCCATGATGCCTACATCACTCACCTCACTTCATCTCATCACGCAGGTATTTTATTAACTCACATCATCACAAGACGAAGAAGGGGGAGTTCAATACAATGTGATATTTTGAGAGAGAGAGAGACCATATTTATATAACTTTATTACAGTACATTGTTGTAAGTGTTCTATTTTATTAATTTTTGTTGATTTCTTACTGTGCCTAATTTATAAATAAAACTTTATTATAGGTATGTATGTTTAGGAAAAAAAACATACTATATAGAGGGTTTGGTACTATCTGCAGTTTCAGCCACCCACTGGGTGTATGGGAGCATATTCCCCACAGATCATGGGGTCTACTGTACTTCTTTGAGACCCTTAAGGTCCAGCACTCACAAGAGTTGGCTGATTATGGATTCACCTGGTGTTTTTCCTAGGGCTTGGTGAGTGTGGATGTTGATTTGAGTTAGGCTGACTGAGGCAAGTGACCAGACTTAGAGTTTGTGTTCTAAAATAAGAAAAGGTGACCTAAGCAGGATAACATAGCGGTTTGCAGACTAGTGCCTCTCAGACTTCAGAGTGCATGTGAATCACATCACTGCATGTAGACCTACCCGATGCACCCTATTAAAAAGCAGGTAGCAGACAAAAGTATTGTAGTTAAGCATCCGGGGGAGGCAGGAGACTCAACTTGCAGGGTTCATGCCCCATTTCCAAATCTTGTTGCTCTTCCTCATCCTTCTGATTTCAGGTCTATGAAGAGTACAGTAAGCACATATTTATTGTAAGCTACCATTGATAGCAGCTACCGTTTATTGCGTATTTATAAAGTGCTTGGCACTGTTCTTGCTGCTTTAAGCATGTTATCTAATTTGCACAGCACCCATACCCATATTGCCGATGATGGAAAAATATAAAATTAGCTATAACTCCCACAGGAAGAGTAGGGATTTATTCCTGGTGCACCCCAGTCCAAAGTCTAGGGTGGAGTAGTTAGTTCCTTGCCACTGGGTAATGAGGGAGCGTTTCGGAGATGCCTAAGCTTGAGGTCAGGGTGACAATGGTACAGGAGGACAGAGATGCTCAGAAAGCACTTGCAGAATGAAGCTCTGGACGGGAGGTTTGTGCCCTTAGAGTACTCGCCTCATTGAGTATTTAAATCCAGGTAAGCTATTTAAGAGGCGGAACTACCTCAGATAATATCTGGTAGCTTGCAAGGTGCTCACAATTTTAGCAAATTGCCACAGTCAACTCTGCCTTTTCCAGAGGAACTTTTCAGGGATTTTTCCACCTGCTATCTAGGAGAAAGGCCCCACCCTTCCCTTTCTCCTAGACTTTTGTGTTGATTTAGGTGAATTAAGGCTGTTGTTAGAGTCATCTACAGCCTACAAGGGCTTAAGGTTGACTTCCACAACAGTACAAGAGTTGGAAAAAGTGTGATAGTTCTCCAAGCAAGTAGGGGGAAAATAGTTAAAAGCTAGGAGAACAGCTTCTGGACAAATTTTCTTTTCATTTTGACTTGGAAATAGAAATGCGGTAAAAGGAAGTACCTGCCCTCTTAAGGCTTCCTGTGTAAGAACAAATCAACTACTGAAAGACAATTAGAAACATCAGCCTTTTCCTGACTGCCAGGACAGAGCAATGGGTTAATTTTAGGTACTCTTAGAATAACTGATATTACTAAGGCATCCCTGGAGACTTTATATAACTTAGTAATCTTGTCTGTACATTTTTCACTGGGCAGAAGATTTTCCATACAGATAGTTGTCAACTTCTAAGAAGACAGAGTTTGCTTTTCAATCCTGAAATTGGGTGGGAGGAGAACGAGAAGAAAAACCTGCTTCAGATCAATCAGTAAGGGAGAGCCCCTCCCCCATACTCTTTAAACAACAGGTGGTTGTGACGAGTACCGTCAACTCTTCTATACACAGCTCACAATTGTAGGCGGGGCGCTCAATTTCAGCGTCCCTAGAACCTACTGCTGAGAGACAGGGGAGCCCAGCTGTCAGTGTCCAGGAACATGGGGGATCCTGCCGGAGAGGAGCCGGGTGTCCTGGGGCTCGTGGGCTTCATGGTGCACGGATACGGGCTTTAACCTTTCTCCTCCGTCTCCCTCAGTGCGCCCCTTCCCATTCTTGTGTTCTTATGGGGTCCTTCTGTTGTCACGAGGGGCGGGAGACGAGGAGGAGGGATTATCTCTACCCAGACCCCAGTGTAGCAGGGGAGTTGCCAGAGGGGCTATTTTTAGTGGTAGCTGCTCCCCTCTAACGCCCAGGGGAGGAGCTGCGGCAGTGGAGCGGCCACAGAGCGCAGAAGAGCCTCGGTTTCCCGCGCCCAGTTAGCGATGGGGGAGGTATTAGACGCAGCCCGCTCCCCGGGCAGAGGCCGCCAGGTGGCCGCCTCGGAGGCCGGAGCGGCCCCGCGGGAGAGCGCGGGAGGGTTCGTTTCCCACTTGGAGAAGAAAGCCTCCGGAGGCCGGCGGCAGCCTCGCCGACCAGTCCCGGCGCGGGGTGGTCTCCGCAGGGGAGGAAGTTCCCGGGCACGGCGGCCTGCGTCACAGCGGGGCTGGGACCGCGGGGCGGGCGGCGGCGGCGACCCCGGGGCCGGGCGCTGGGCGGCGCTGGCTGCCGCT
>NW_024412388.1:76457252-76583700 GCF_014898765.1 Herpailurus yagouaroundi
TGGGCGGCGCTGGCTGCCGCTGGCCCGGCTGCGCGCGGGGCGGCGCTGGAGGCGGCTCCGTCCGCGGCCGGGGAGGCGGAGGGGAGGAGGGCTGCGGGGCTGGGGCGGTAGCTGCGTCCCGGCTCGGAGCCCGCGAACAGGACGAGGAGGAAGACGCCGCCGTGGCCGCGGCCGCAGTGCTCCGGGCGCCACTCGCCCCGAGCAGCGGCCCCGCCGACGACCCCGCTGCCGCTGGCCGCCGCTGAGTCCGACCGGGAGACCGCTCGCCGCTCCCCAGCGCCCTCCCCGCCGGCACCCTCGCGCCCAGAGGTAAGGGCGGGGACCGCGGAGGGATGGAGAGGGGCGGCCCGCCGAGGACCGCGGGGCTCGGTCCGCTAGGTGCGCGGGAGCCACCGCTCGCCCCGCCTCGCTCGCGTCCCTGACTGCTCCCGCTCTCGGGCGCGCAGAATATGTGGTCGTCTGCCCACTGTGTGGTCCTTGGAGCCACCCGCTGCCAGGGCTCGGGGACCCGCCAGCCCCTACCCCACCCATCCCACGCCAGCCCCAGCGGCGGGGCCGGGGACCCCAGCCTGGCGCCGAGCACAGAGCGGCCGCCGCAGGTCCTGCGGACTTGGTGGGGGGTGGGGGCACCGGGGGTGGAGGACGAGGAGGAAAGGCGGCCACCACCGGGGCGGTCGTCCTTCTTCCCTACCTGAAAACCTCCGGAGACCCCACAGCCTGGCCCTTCTGGTCTGCTCTCCCCAAGCCCCTGAAGTTAGCACTTTCAGGGAGAGAGCAGTCTGATGGTGTCCAACGCGAACGAGAGCGCGGCGCCTGCCCCTTTGCGGGACCGGAGGGGAGACAGGGTTTAGCCGGATCCGGAGGCCAGGTGTCTAGGCCGGCGGTTGAGACCCAAGCCAGGGTCGCCGGTCCTTCCCCTCCCAGCAGCGAGGTGGTTAGGGATGGAGTTAGCAACACCGGAACCTTAGGATGTGCTCTGCAGACTCCAATTCCTTTCTTTGCTGCTCAGACAGTTCTTTCCTCCCCCACCTTACGCCTGCCGGTGTGCATCAGATTATAGTTCCTTCAAAAGCTCACACCTTACCTAGCTCTGAATAACCACAGACACCCAGCCCACGTCCCAGGACGGATATTTCAAAGTGTGAAGACCAAACTTCACTTGGTTTCAGATTCTTTTTAAGCATTTGAAACTCTCGGCAAACCAGTTAGGAAAACACCTGCAAGTCCCCATCCTCCTTAAAGTAAAAAATAAGAAGAAGAAGAAGAAGAATCTTTGTGGGAGTGCAAATGCTGGACAAGGGGAGGCTTGAGTGACCTTATGTGTCGCACCTCTATGGAGGAGGAATTAGTCACATACCTCTTACAGTGTAAGAAATGGAGCCTCAACCAATGGGCACATTTCCGGACAGGTATGCAGTGGTGTCCTAAGGCATCCATGAGGCTACTTCGTGGACAAGTCAGGAAAATGGCATCTAGATGGGACAGGAGGCAAAGTGATGGTAACCCTCTTGTTTGGCACAACACTGCAAAATCACCCTTATGTGGGTATACATTTTTTTCTTCATTTTTAAATTATTTTTCTAAACCCAAAATGTAAGTTGAACTTCCCCAAATTTGCTCAGATCGATAAACCATGTGCTGGATGTGTGGACACAGATGTATACAACTCTAATCTAGTATTTGCATTTCTCCTGACTTGCTCAAATAGTGAAGACCAAGAGTGTAACCCCGATTTACTTTGGAGTGATTCATTTAAATCCTGTCTTGAGGTCAGTTTGTTTTTGAGGGGTGGGACCAGCTTTGCAAGAATGGATATTTTTTGATGGTTCGCATGATGGATTGACCACAGATCAGTCCTACTGATTTAACAATGGTATCAGAGATAGCAAGCACGTTTAACGATTTCTTAGTAACAAAATTATCAAAGTCTTTGTTAACAGTACTGTTAACAGTACTATTCTCTTATTTCCCAGATTGACTAAGTACTTTGTTTAATGGCATGTTTTAGAAGGGAATGCTTTTGGGGGGGGGTGCTTACTAGAGAGTGTAAGGGAAAAGACTGAATGATTTTCCACTTATGTGAAGTTTCTCTTTTTAAAACAATACCAAGTTAGCAATTTTTAAAAATTCCTGAGGTGCCCAATTTTTACCGAGTTGTTTTTATGATTTTCCAATAGTCTGTAGCATTTTTAAGTTACAGTCACCAATAACATTATAATATAGCCCAAGTTTAGAAGCAAATAGGGTGGAAAGTTATACATATTTTTCCACACATTGTGTTAATGATTTAATATGGTACATTGCTGTAGTGTAGCTGCTCTAGGTACCTAACATACACTATACTCAGATTCTTACAACAAATGTTTAGGGAGATGGTGACTGTCTACATTTTACAGAAGAGAGTTTGTGACTTGCCCAAGACCAGAGAGCTAACTTAATGCCTGAATGAGGCCAACTCTCCTTAGCCTTAATGATGTACTTTTCTATTATCCAAAGCGGACTTTCTTCTTTCTACATAAATTTACTGTTAATTTGCCGTAATGACTATATGAGGAAACTGAGATTGAAGAAGTAAAATCACCTGTCCATGGTTTTCCATGTAACTAGAGTAGACTTCAAATTTGGAATCCAGGGCCTTCTGTTTCTCAAACCTGTGTTCTTGCCGTTGATCTCTATTGCATGACTGATTAAGAACTTAAGGAAACATTTTACTCTTTTTCATCAGCTGTTCTCATCCACTTGACAATGATGTTCTCAGATAGGCTGCAATACACTCTCAAGTTTTTATATTCCATCCCTGAAGTGCAGGCTGTATCTCCAGCCCTAGATCACTATATGAAATGCACCCATAACCAATGAGGGTGACATTACTATGGAAGTATCCTTGAATCCACCTAATTTTTCTTAAAATATAAATCAGTCTAGATTGGCATGGGGGGAAGAGCATGGCCTCAAGATGGGAAAAGCTGGCCAAAAATTTGGCTCTACTATCAAGGAGGAGTGTAAATTAATTCATGCCGTGGAACTTTTCTGAGCCCCAGTCTCCTTATGTATAATGAGGTTAATAAAACCTGCTTAGTTGGGTTATTTTGTGGACTAAGTGTAACAATCCATATACAGGACAGCTCCTGTCACCTGGTAGGTGTTCAGTAAGTGGTAAGGATTAACACCCCTGTATCCTAGCACTGATTGAAATTTCTGCTGTATTTAACTCCGTGTATATTTTACATGCATCTAGTGATTAGTCATTGCTATCAGTGATTCATTCTTCAACTATACAAACATCTAATCAAGTGTTTAGCATCTTTAACTTTTGAATCACATCCTTTTTTTGTAGTCCTGACTTAAAAACATTTGCTCACCTAATGCAGTTTTTTCTTTGCTCCATTCTGCATGTTTTTTTTTTTTTAGAACTTCACTAGCCATATTTCAGTGTGTTGGAATTTGTAATTTTTGGCAAACACACTTTCCTGTTTTCTGCCTCTCCTGATTTCTCAGCCTTGCTTATCACTCAAGGCACCATGACAATCCCAGTATCTTCCTACCACATACCTCACCCTTGACCAGATCTCTACTAGCTGTATCTTCTTCAAGGCCCAGACTAAATGCTGCCTCCTTCCTGAGCCCATATACCTCCCATTGCAAATCCTTTCTCAGTTGAGGGCACCTGGGTGATTCAGTCGGTTAAGCGTCCAACTCTTGATTTCAGCTCAAGTCATGATCTTACGGGAGAGTGGGGCTCTGAAGTCATTCTTGGCTTTCTCGTGTTCTGGTCCTTGCTCCAGTTCCCTGGGGATCATAGACTGGGCTTCTGGTGTTCGGTCTCAGAAGCCACGAGCATTAGGGGAGCTTGGCTTCTTTGTATATTGACTTCTTTCAGCATCTGGAGCTCATCGGCTCTGTACGCTCCCTTCCCTTCAAACGACTCATCCTCATCACCTGTAGCTTTTGCTTTGACTATAGTGTTCTTTTTCCTTTCCTTCACCCTCAAACCTCCAGTAATATATTTATTTTTTAGCATCTTTTCTCTTGATTTTTGGAGCTGCACTGAAGCCTCCCTCAGGGCAGAGGCCATATCTGCCTTGTGCACGTCTGTATCCACAGCACCTGCACAGTGCCTGAGACATAGCTGCTCAAGATATAGTCACGGGATAAGTATATGGTATATGCGACAGGAACATTTCTAACCTACTAGCTGGGGATGTATCTTTTCCCCTTTCTATTGCTTTAAATTCTGATTATGAAATTTGATAGTGTAACTAGAAGTTATCCTTCTTAGGGTCATGAAATATGTATATGGAAATACTTCTATGTGTGATTGGAAATTAGCAGCAAAATATGAAGTCAGGACTCCAAAATAAATCCTGGACAAATGTCACTAAATAAGCTAAATATATGAAAGGTCATGAGTCCTATGAGTTCATTCTGTGTATTTGAAGACCTTGTCGCATCAATACAAATTAGTAGTCTTTCTTAAATATTGTTGAGGCTTAGACAATTGAAGCCACTTTAAATATGGTTGTGTTTTTTTTTTGAAATGGGAAAAATATAATCCAACTTCTGGAAAAAAATATTATAGAGGATTAATCTAATAACACCTTGATTTTTTCAAAATAACTGTGAGAATAGCTTCATTAGGAAAACACCATCAGGCTAATTTCTATTATTTCCCTTGACCTTAGGTCCAGGATAATGTTATTATCAGCAAAGTTAGGAAATACTGTCCAGCATACACAACTTTGTAGTTAATGCAAAGCTATGTGGATCTGTGTAATCAGAGAGTGGTTAAAGTTGAGGAGCTAGCCGGAGGTATGTCTAGGCTTTGGATCTGAGTTCAGGGCTTAGGCATTTTATCTACAAATCTGGATGGCATAACAGAAAACATGTATCTGATATTTCTTTAAATGGCTCCATGGTGAATAGAGTAGCTTGGTGTTGAAGCAAGGATTGGAAATGAGCTTGGCAAAATTAAAATAAAATAAAAGGAAATAGTCAAAAATAAGGAATAAAATTTACTTAAGGAAAGCATATGATTATATCTTGAAGAACAATAAACAAGCCTACCATACGAATATGCCAGAGTTTTGTTTGGGTATGTTCATTTCTGTATCACCAGTATTTAGAATGGTGTATTTGTTAACGTTTTATTTTAGTCTGACATATAAGAAAAACGGTTTCTGGTATGTCAGCTTGAAAATTCATTCTTACTAAGGCCATTTTATAAAAGTAATGGATGGTCAGATACAATTGTGAGACCAAATACAAAATGTGCGTTAAAGGTTACTAGACTCTTGACTTACAGTCAGCAATTAACTGGGTCACTGGGTAGCTGGTTTCCAAGCATAAGTCTTATCCCCACTCCACATTATACAGGAGGCTAGCAAATGTAATAATGATGAAAAAATTAAAGACATAAAAGATTAGAAAGGTTGTAGCAAAAATATCTCTCCCTATAAACTTTGTGATTAGAAATTAGGATTCCAGAGGCACCTGGGTGGCTCAGTCGGTTGTGTCTGACTCTTGACTTCAGCTCAGGTCGTGATCTCATGGTTCATGAGTTCAAGCCCAGCATCAGGCTCTGCATGACAGTGCAGAGCCTGCTTGGGATTCTCTCTGTCTCCCTCTCCCCCACCCCTGCTCATGCTCTCTTTCTCTCAAAAAAAGAAAGAAAGAAAGAAAGAAAGAAGAGAAGATTCCATAATCTAAGGAATCTACAAAGCAGCAACTAACAATAAGTGCCCCACTAATCTCTAACTGAATTGCAGGTATTCAAAATTTACCAAAAAAGCTTAGAAGTAAATATGTTGTCAGTCACTATTTCAGTCGGCCCTTGTATGTAAACATGTAGATGATTTTACTTGTCCTGAGAGTGTACCTAACATTATAGTCACATTAATAACATTTTACCTATCAGGACGCCTGGGTGGTTTAGTCGGTTGAGCTTCCGACTCTTGATTTGTGCTCAGGTCATGATCCTAGAGTTCTGGGATCAAGTCCTGTGTTGAGCTTCATGCCGAGCGTGGAGCCTGCTTGAGATTCTTTCTCTCTCCCTCTCCCTGACTCATGCTCTCTCTGTCTCTAAAATAATTTTTTTTTTAAATAACATCTTACCTATTGACTTTTTTTTCTGCTTGATAGCTTTCCCCATAATGTGATTGCAATAAACAGAGCAGCCTACTGTTGACCTAATTAAGGAATTAGGGAGCAAATCAATTAAAGCTAATGATTGCTAGCATCTCTATTACTTATGAATGCCAGAATCTGGCTTGTAGGAGAGGGAGCAAACCTTTGATGCCACCTGGATACTGTCTAGTGTGTGTCAAATATGTCCTGAGTATAAAAAATCTTTATTGCTTCAAATTTGGAACATAATCTTAAAAGAACAATTATAAAATGTCATATAAGAATACAGATGCTCAGTGACAAGAGAAGCCATATTGTTGGTAGTCGTATTTACTAACAACTAAATCGGAAAGTTATACAACATGTCAGAATTTTAATATCTCTAGAGGCCAGGAATCTCTTATTACTCCGCTTGTTTGCTTTCAGTTATTTATAATTTAGGAATACCAAAAAGCAGTACAAAAGCAAAAAAGCTAATTGCCCCTTTTGAAATAATACATGGGGCTGGGTGAAGAAAAAAATAACTTGCTATCTGGGTAGGATATATAAGCAAATGATTTTACAGCCTCATACTGAGAAAAGGTCATCTCAAAAATAATTTTTCTTTTGGGGCACCTGGGTGGCTCCGTCAGTTAAGCTCTTGATTTCGGCTCAAGTCATGATCTCATGATTGAGCATGGAGCTTGCTTGCAATTCTTTCTCTCTCACTCTGTCTCCCCTCCCCCCATACATAAATAAACTTTAAATAATAATAATAATTATTTTTCTTTCTCAGTTATCAGTTATCTATTAAGCTCTTTCAAAAAATAATTTTTATCTCAGTATATGTTATTTATCATATAAATCGCATAAGCTAAGCACTGGGGATGACAGTATTTAAAATGGGAAACTTTACTTTTTGAGATAAAATTAACTTTATAAAGCGTGTTATAAAACAGTGTTTATAATCATTATTTGAATGTTATGAAGAATAAATTATGTTTGTATATATGATATGTAAATTTAAATTATCACATGATAGTACTTTGTCAAAGATTATTCATTATCTAATTGTTTTTAATGTTTGTTTGTTTTGAGAGAGAGCACATGTATGCACATGTGTGTGCACAGGGAAGGGGCAGAGAGAGACAATCCCAGGTAGGCTTCATGCTCGATCTCATGCAGCTCAGAGCCTGCAGCCTGCTTCAGATTCTGTGTCTCCCTCTCTATGCCCCTCCCCTACTCGCACTCTGCCTCTCTCGCTCAAAAATAAATAAACATTAAAAAAATTAAAAAAAGTATATATATATATGTATGCATATATATATATATATATATATATCAAAGAAATACAACCTCCATTGTTTCACATTATTGTAGCATTGCCTAAAGTTTACAACCATCATTAGAGAAATAGTTATAATGGTTGTATGAATGCTTATACCATTGAATGGTTATAATTCAATTTTGAACATATCTACAAGCACTTAAACTTTTAGTGTAGATAATGATCTGATCTGTGAGATAAATACAAGGAATTTAGTAACTTCCAATTAAATATACATCTTATCAGAGAACGTATCAATCATACATAAGCTAAAATACATTTTAACAACTTTATTGAGATATGTTGTATACTATAATACTTGCTTAAAGTATACAATTCAGTGGTTTTTAGTACAGTTACAGAATTCTTCAGTATAATCTAATTTTACAACATTTTCATCACTCCAAAAAGAAACCTGTACCCATTGGCTATCACTCCCCACTGTACCCTCCCACTTCTCTTCCTCCTGAGCTGTCAAAAGACACCAATCTGTTTTCTATATCTACAGATTTGCCTATTGTGCACACATTTCATGTAAATGGCATCCTACAATATGTGATCTTTTGTGAGTGTCTTCTTTCATTTAGCATACATTTGAGGTTTATCCATGTTGTAATATCTATCAGTAGTCCTTTCCTTTGTACTGCCAAACAATATTGTATAGATATGCCATATTTTCTTTATCCATTTATCAGTTGCTAGACATTTAGGTTGTTTTGAGAAATACTCCTATGAATGTTCGTATACAAGTTTCTGTGTGGACATAGGTTTTCATTTCTCTGTTGGATAGATGCATGTAGAAATAGAATTGCTGGGTTGTATGCAACTGTGTGTTTAAAATTTTGATGTAAATGAGTTTGATGTAAATGAGTATAATTTTTGCATCATATCCCAAATTAGAATAAAATCAGGGCTGAGGCATTTAACTGGCTCTTTAATGAAAATTAACAAGATAGTTTAATTTGTCTAAGTATTCATCATCAGAAGTATCCACTGAATTTTGAATTTTAATATAATTCAGCCACAGTTTGCAAAGTACTAGTAAAGTGCAACTAAAATCTCTTTAAATTTTGGAATAACAGTTCTGGTTAAGAAATATGAAAAGGCCTGCTGAAGACTGACTACATAATTATTTGTGTATTTTCTGGTTCCTTATCCTTAGTGACTGGGACACCACCCATTAACGCCAAACTTCCCTTTTGTGCATTTTTTTCCTCTTTTTATTGTAGGGTGGAGGGGGATATTTTTCATATTCCCTTAGTCTAGAAGTATGTAAGTGTTTATTAGCTTCTGCCTAAAAAATGTGAACTCCATTCATTTGAAAGTCTACAGTCTTGTTAGTTTCTCTCTGGAAAGAGGGAAAGTCACCTATGAAAGTAAAATACCTCTCATTGGTTAACATTTTTTTCAGGCACTGCTCTTTTGCATGGGATGGTGATGGAGAGACTATCTTGGTTAATTGGACCCGTTTCAGTCTATTTAGTACTATTCTTTTAATTCACTGTCAGACCAAGACCTGGCAGAAATTTCCCCTAACCTTTTCTCTTCACACCCTTGTGAAATCACCCAGATTTCCCTTTTCCCTTCCTTTCAAAGTGAATCTATTTGTTTAAACAGGTATTCTCCTAACACACAAAAGACGAACTCCTGCAACCACTGAACCTTCATTCTTAGAGATGTTCTGAGCAAGTGGGAAGCTAACGCTTCATAGGGGCCCAAAGGACTCACTCACCATAAAAGCAGAACACTATAAATAACCACTTCCAGATACAGGCAAATGAACAGAAAACCCCTGAATAAATTCCTACATGCAATTTTAACTTTTAGACAAATGTAAATATATGCACAAACCCACTGCAACCAAGACACAAAATAACTTAAGGCTTCTGTGAATGTTGTCAAAGGATAATTTTCAAAAAGTTGAACATGACTCTTAATACAGAATGAACATGTCGAGGAATTATTCAGGTTCTTAATAAAGAAGCCAGCTGGTTCAAAGAGCGTTCAAGGAACTATCTGAAAAAAGAATGTTAGAATAACATTTCTCAGTTAGATACAAAAATTAGGTAGAGTCCTTCAGGGCTATTAAAACACACACACACACACACACACACACACACACACACACACACCAGTGTTTGTTTGTTTGTTTCCTACTGGACAAAAATCTACAAGTCTGGAATTGAATCAGCAATAATTAGCAAGTCAAAGAAAGCTATATTCCCTAAATAACCTTTGGGTGAGCCAGTTAAACAGTTCTTTAATATTACCTTGAAAGAGTGTACTGCCTTCCCTTTGTCTCATTTCTAAGTTTTGGATACTTTGTTTCTTAACAATGCATACGTTTGCTCATCCTCAACTTTCTTTCTAAGGGCTTTGATTGTTCTTAGTAAAATAACAGACATTCAGCCATGGAGTGTGTCAAATACAAAACACTGGCCATAGAAATCCTCAAACTTCAAACATGGAACAGAAACTTTGGGTTCTACCCTTGACTTCTCTTCTAGGGAATCCTTTGTGTCAGTATACCTCTCTAACCTCATTCTGGGGAGGAGTTCTATTTTTTTTTATTATTATTTTTTTTCAACGTTTATTTATTTGTGGGACAGAGAGAAACAGAGCATGAATGGGGGAGGGGCAGAGAGAGAGGGAGACACAGAATCGGAAACAGGCTCCAGGCTCCGAGCCATCAGCCCAGAGCCTGACGCGGGGCTCGAACTCACGGACCGCGAGATCGTGACCTGGCTGGAGTTCTATTTTAACTTCACCCCCAAGTGCAGCCGATTCTTAGGGCCCAAACTGCTCTCCAGGCTCTCAACTTGGATGACAAGTTATCTAAGTCTCGTAGGGTGAGATTCCTTTCCGATGGCCTTTAGACTTTCACATTGAAGTGCTTAAATTGCAGCAAAAACTCCAAGGCTCAGGAAGAGAAACATACAGGATCTCATTGGCAAACATGCCTCGAGGGTCCTTGATCCAGAGGCTGCCCACAGCTCTGCTTCTTTTGAGTCTCCATTGAAACTTCAAGACCCATTCCACTAGGAATTGGCAAACTGTGACCCATGTAGTTTGAGGTCTGCAACCTGTTTTTATCTGGCTCACTTGCTGAAATTAGTTTCTACATTTTGGAAGGTTGTTTAAAAATTTTTAAAAAGAATATGCAGCACAGATTATATGTGACCTGAAAAGCCTAAATACTTATTGTCTCTCCCTTTATAGAACAAGATTACTTATCTCTTCATTTACTAAAAACAAAAACAAAACAAAACAAAAAAACCCCTGACTTCATTGTTAGTATGTAACAAACTTCTTGAAAGGGAAAAGCTCCCTAGTAGGCTAATTGAAAGATTTGCTCTTGGTAGGGACATTTTATGGGAGAAAAGAATGGTTAGAAAAGCATTAGATTCAACATCAGAAGAAAATAATATTGGTTAAAGGCTACTAAACGTGGTTGACAGCCAGTCAGCTGTGTGGGAGGTAACTGATTTCCGAGAACAAGTCTTAATGTCATTAAAGTTCATGAGACTCAACTACTTAAGCATTGTATCGAGAGCACATTTCTTTCTGGGAGGAGGTTGCAAGTTATATCAAACAGATTAGGAACAATTTTTCTTTTACAAGGCAATGTATTGTATATTTTAAAAGCATACCCAGGATGCAGTAAAAGAAAAGCAGACTCTAGGAACCTCTGACGCCACACTAGCTCTTATGGTTTAATTTAGGACTACACAAATAAGCAGGAAGATGAAAAATTTGGAAGGAAGTCAGAAGACCGTCACAAAGAGGATTAAATTAAAACATTGGAAAATTGAATCTATGTGGAAAAAATGAAAAGAATTGGGATGTTTCAGCTCAGATTAAGAGGATGAGGAGAAATGTTACAATTACTTCCAAGGGTATAAAGGGGTCTCCAACTGAGTGTGAAGAGTGATTATACATCTCTTCTCAAAAGAGGTAAAAATTTAATCTGCGGAATGAGGATGACATCAAGACATCAGCCTTTACACGAATTTTCATAGAGGTTGGGTCTTTAAGATACTTTAAAAATAGAGTAGCATTGGGGCTCTCTGTCATGGGTTGAATATGGTCTTGCCTGAAGGTTTAGCCAGATAATCCCTTGAGATCATGTATTTTTCATTTAAGACTATATTGGGTGCAAACCACCAGACCTGCTATCCTTTGAGGAGATTAAAAACCAGCCATTATCCCTGAAGACTTCCTCTGTGGCAGAGGGGGTAAGGTAAACAAATACGTGCATGGCAAAGGTAAGGGACAGTACTACCACAGGGGGACAAGGAAATATTTGCATGTATTGAATTATCCAGAAAGGGAAACAATTAAAAATATGGCTCAGAAGGCAAAGACCTGGACTCGGGGACGGAGCCATCCACATCTGCGGAAAGAGCAATCTAGGCAGAGTGAACAGCAGGTACAAAGGTGTATCCTTGGCATGATGGAGGAACAGCGAGAAGGCCAAAGTGAGAGGAGGGCACTGAGCAAGGGGGAGAGTAGTAGTTGTTAAACAAGGATGTTGTAGGCTCATGGAGTATCTTGTCCACTTCTTCTAAAAAAAAAAAAAATTTTTTTTATTTTTAAGTTATCTCTACACCCAGTGTAGGGCTTGAACTCACAACCCAGAGATCAAGAGTCACATGCTCCACCGACTGAGCCAGCGAAGAACCCTCCCCTTTTTAAAATATTTATTTATTTTCGGGAGAATGCAAGAAGGGGAGGGAAAGGGCGAGGGGGACAGAGGATCCAAAGTGGGCTTTGTGCAAACAGCAGCCAGCCCGATGTGGGGCTCAAACTCAGGAACCGTGTGATCCCAACCTGAGCCAAAGTCATGACACTCAACCCACTGAGCCACCTAGATGCCCCAGCAGCCGCCCCCCCCCTTTTTTTAAAGATTTTATTTTTGTCCACTTCTACTTGGGTGAAATGAGGAGCCATTAGAGGATTGCGAGGAAATGAGGGTCAAAATCCGACTTGACTTTTAAAAGGATCACTCTGGTGGCAGTGTAGAGAAGCCCTTAGCTAATTTTTTGGCCTCAGGGCCTTTCACTCTTAAAAAATGATTTGGGAATGCAAGCTGGTGCAGCCACTCTGGAAAACAGTATGGGGGTTCCTCAAAAAAACTAAAAATAGAACTACCCTACGACCCAGCAATTGCACTACTAGGTATTTATCCAAGCGATACAGGTGTACTCTTTTGAAGGGACACATGCACCCCCATGTTTATAGCAGCACTATCAACAATAGCCAAAGTATGGAAAGAGCCCAAATGTCCATCGATGGATGGATGAATGGATAAAGAAAATGTGGTATGTGTATACACACACACACACACACACACACACACACACACACACACACAATGGAGTATTACTCCGCAATCAAAAAGAATGAAATCTTGCCATTTGCAACTACGTGGATGGAACTAGAGGGTATTAAGCTAAGTGAAATTAGTCAGAGAAAGACAAATATCATACGACTTCACTCATATGAGGACTCTAAGAGACAAAACAGATGGACATAAGGGAAGGGAAACTAATATAAAAACAGGGAGGGGGACAAAACAGAAGAGACTCATAAATATGGAGAACAAACTGAGGGTTACTGGAGGGGGTGTGGGAGGGAGGATGGGCTAAATGGGTAAGGGGCACTAAGGAATCTACTCCTGAAATCATTGTTGCACTGTATGCTGACTAATTTGGACGTAAATTTTAAAAAATAAAATTAAAAAAACAAAATGAAGTTATGAAGCAAATCTTGGAGACCCTGATAGGAATCCAGGACTCCAAGCTCATAGGCCAGGGTTCTGTCCTCTTCATCAGTAGCTACCAAACATATGAAGGGTATGGATTGTTAAACGCACAGATTTCTCTTAACTCTAGAGAACAAACTGATGGTTACCAGAGGGGAAGTGGATGGGGGGATGGGTGAAATAGGTGATGGGGATTAAAGAGTACACTTTTCATGATGAGCACTGAATAATGTATAGAATTGTTGAATTGCTATATTGTACACCTTAAATTAATATAACACTGTATGTTAACTATATTGGAATTTAAAAGCTTATTTAAAAAGTGGAAAAAATTTTTAAAAATTATTGAAATTTTTATATAGTTAAAAAATTATATAAAGACAGAGCTTTGTGTGGTTTATATCTGTAGATATTTACCATATTAGGAATTTAAAACTAAGTTTTTATTTTAAAATAACATTAATAAAGCCACTACATGTTAACACAGAGAACATTTTCTAATGAAAATAACTATATTTTCACCCAAAAAAGAGAAAATGACAGTGTTTACATTTTTACAATTTCCTCAGTGTCTGGCATTCAGTCTGTTCACTATCACATGTCATGTAGCTTCTAGAAAGCTCCCTTGTATACTCATGAGAAAATGAGAATTAAAAAAGCAGGTAATGTGTAGTATTCTTTGAACTTACTGATTTCCTGAAAAGGCACACTTTAAAAAACAGAGGCAGAGAAGAGACTAGGTTATAGGAGGCAAGCAGGTAAGCACGGAGACTATTAGGAAGCTGTTGCAGTAAACCACATGAGATATGTTGGTGGCTCAGGTCCTAGTGTAATGAGAAATGTTCCTATTCTGGAGATACTGTAAAGGTGGGCCCGGTAGGTTTGCAGACACAATAGACCTGGATTTGAGAGAATAAAGTCAGAATTCAAGGTTTTGGACCAGAGGAACTGAAATGTAGAAGATGTGGAAGAGCAGATTTGGGGGTGAAATGAAGGATTGTTTTGGACTGATTGATTTTGAAATGCCTATTAAACACCCAATGGTAAATGTCAAGTCTGCAGCTGAATATCTAAAGCTGGGATTTAAGAGAGGGATTTTTTTTTTAATAATTTTTTTTTCAACGTTTATTTATTTTTTGGCGACAGAGAGAGACAGAGCATGAACGGGCGAGGGGCAGAGAGAGAGGGAGACACAGAATCGGAAACAGGCTCCAGGCTCCGAGCCATCAGCCCAGAGCCCGACGCGGGGCTCGAACTCACGGACCGCGAGATCGTGACCTGGCTGAAGTCGGACGCTTAACCGACTGCGCCACCCAGGCGCCCCAAGAGAGGGATTTTTTAATTGCCTTTACATGCCTCTGTACTTTTTTTGTTTGTTTCAAGTTATTATTTAAATTCTAGTTAGTTAACATATAGGGTAATATTGGTTTCAGGAGTAAAATTTAGTGACTTACATACAACACCCAGTGCTTTTCACAAGTGCCTCCTTAAAACCCACCCATCACCCATCTAGCCCATCCCACCCCCACCTCCCTCCATCAACCCTACATTTGTTCATTATAATTAAGAGTCTCTTATGGTTTGCTTCTCTCTTTTCCCCTACTCCCCCTATGTTCATCTGTTTTATTTCTTAAATTGCACATGTGAGTGTAAGTTTTCTGAACATTTCAGAGTCTAAAATCTATTATTTATTCTACTCTCAGAATTGAAAGTTAGTTTGGCTGGATACTGAACTCTAAATTAACAATTACTTTTGAGGGCACCAGGTAGCTCAGTCAGTTAAGCATCGGACTCTTGATCTCAGCTCAGGTCTTGATCTCAGGGTCGTGAGTTTGAGCCCTGCATTCAAAACAACAACAAAAAACTATTTCACTAAGAATTCTAAAGTTTTTTTTTTTTTTTAACCATTATCTTCTGGTGTTCAGTGTTGTTACTGAAAAGTCTTAGGCTGATTTGAATTTTGTTTCTTTGTATGTACCCTCTAACCTCCTCTCTCACAGAAGCTTTTAGAATCTTCTCTTTATGCCTAAAGTTCTGAAATCTCATGATGGCACAGGTATCTATATGCATTCATTGCGCTGGACACTTTAGTCAGCCTTCTTAAATATTGAGTCTCATATCCTGCAGTTTGGGGAAATTTTCTTGCAATAATTCCCTGCTCATTTTATCTTTTTACTCTTTACAAATAAGATTTCCATTTTCAGCTATCAGACTCTTTACAAATAAGATTTCTGTTTTCATCTATCAGATCTGGAATCTATATTTCTGTTTTTTCTTCCCTTTGCCTTTTTGACTTTACAGTGAATTTCCTCCAGTTGCAATCTAACCCTTAGATTGACTTTTTATTATCTTATTTTTAATTTCCAAGTTTCTTCTGATGTGTTTATGGACACAGTATCTTCTGCTAGTGCTCTGAGAATATTAAATATAGGTTGGAGTCTTTTAAACGTGATATGTTACAATCTGCTTTGTGTGTTTCTCCTGCTTTTGGTTTTTCTGTGTGTTCATTCACTCTTGATTATGTGTTTGTTTAGATCTTTCAGGTTGGAGGCATTCCCCAGAGATGGCTGGTAATCTGTAATGGTGTGTTCATATTTAATAATGAAGCATGGAAAGCTGTTTAGGAGTACTGTGTAAGTTGTAGAATTTTTCTGCCAAAGAGCTTCATAATAGGTGTTAAGATGTAAGCAGCCCTTTTCTGGAAGGCTTCCAGTTAGACGTCATTGTGCCAGGATTACAATACCTCACATCTCACTGCCTTTCAAGATCATGTCTACATCATCTTTATCCCTCATGCAACCCATGAGTCTGTGTGTGTGTGTGTGTGTGTGTGTGTGTGTGTGTGTGTGTGTGTGTTTAATAGTGTGTATTGGCTGAACATATAGGCATGTGGTTCTGTTTTATTATTGTAACAAGCACCAGGGCACTAGGACTGGTCTAATACAGTATAGTCAGGAGTAGAGTTTGGTCTAGAACCTTGAACGTCCAGTCTAATGTTCTTTCTACAAGTAATGCTCTTCATACTGTCCATCAGAGCCTCCCTCGGGATAGAAGAGATTTTTCAGAAATCAGACTTTCAGAATTTCAGCTCGTTTCATAAATCTGGAGTAGAGCCAGAAGCATTGTTTGAAGCACCAAATTTCATTTATTATCTTGTATTTTAACTCTAAAATGCACATTAAACCACACCCTTGTTGGTTTCAATGTGACACTTTCTTTTCATCCAAAATCTTCGAGTAGAGGGGCACCTGGGTGGCTCAGTCGGTTAAGCGTCCGACTTCAGTTCAGGTCACGGTTTGTGAGTTCGAGCCCCACGTCGGGCTCTGTGCTGACACCTTGGAGCCTGGAACCTGCTTCCAATTCTGTGTCTCCTCTCTCTCTGCCCCTCCCCCACTTGTGCTCTGTCTCTCTCTGTTTATCAAAAATAAGTAAAGGTAAAAAAAAATTTTAATCTTTTGAGTGAAGCCAGTGTGCCTGGAAAATAGGCCGTGTGGAACCTATGACTTCTCACACTCCCTAGCTGGCATGCGTTCACCTCCTCCAGTGTGAGCAGTGTCACATGCAACTAAAGAGTTAAGTTATGAATGCAAGTACTGTCAAAATCTCTGCCTCCTCCATCCCTAATAGTGACAAACAAGAAAGGACATTCTCTCTCATACTAGTAGGAACACAGTCATGTGGATCTATGATGTCAAGAGTTCATCCTCCACATGTCTTGATGCTCCGCTCTTGCTATTGTGTATCCCTCGCTGGCATGGTTGAAGATCCTGAATACTAAACCTTCATCCCAGCTTAGAAGAGGGAAGGAGGATATGTTAAGGGTAAACTCCTTGCTTTTAAGGACACAACTCCGAATTGACTATATTTTTTCTCTTTATATTTCACTGGCTAGAACTAAGTCACATGGTCACCCCTGCCTGCAAGGAGGTTGGAACAGGTATTCTCTATTATGTAAAAAGGAGAGGCTAGATATTGGAAGGCAATAAGTGATCTCTCCCACATTGGTACTGCTATCTTATAGCCGAAGGCACAAGGAACATAGGAGCACAGCGGCTGACCATGCTGTAGACCTCAGAAAGGCAGCTGTGTTCATAGATGGCAGCACTCAGACAAACAGCCTTTCCAAAGTGCTGTGTTCTTCACACTAGCAGGTGTAACCACCTGAAGGTGTGGGGTAGGGATGGGCCTTTGTTCTTAAGTTCAGTTACTCAGTTGACCTTATCATTATCATTAAGATCTTCTTAAACTCAAGAGTTTCCTAAAACTCTGTGTCATACTCCAGAGATGCTAGGTGCTGAGAAAGGTCTAGAAGCCACATAGTCTATGGAGGATCTAGCAGATTTGTACACCTGAGACCTCTGCGTTTGCAGATATCTACTTCAAGAACTGGGGCAGGTTGGCATTTTCATGGGGTTTTGTTTCTCTATATCATACAACAAGGACAGATAACAAATGGAATTAGAGATGGTTGATTTGAAAAAACTGGCCTTTTTTTTAACATTTATTTTTTTTTATTTATTTTTTTATTTTTTTTAACATTTATTTATTTTTGAGACAGAGACAGAGCATGAACGGGGGAGGGGCAGAGAGAGAGGGAGACACAGAATCGGAAGCAGGCTCCAGGCTCTGAGCCATCAGCCCAGAGCCCGACACGGGGCTCGAACTCACGGACCGCGAGATCGTGACCTGAGCTGAAGTCCGACGCTCAACCGACTGAGCCACCCAGGCGCCCCTTAACATTTATTTTTGAGAGACAGAGAGAGACAGAGCATGAGCAGGGGAGGAGCAGAAAGAGGGAGATACAGAATCCAAAGCAGGCCCCAGGCTCTGAGCCATCAGCACAGAGCCCGATGTGGGGCTAGAACCCACAAACTGAGATCATGGCCTGAGCCGAAGTCGGATGCCCAACTGACTGAGCCACCCAGGTGCCACAGAAACTGGCCAATCTCGAGGCAAGGGAAAAAAATTAGCAAATGTTTTAAAGAGGTCACCACAATTTGGGAGTACTTTTTGGGCACATTCTATGAACATTAGATATAAAGAAACAGAGTAAATAGGATTTTTGAGGATCCAGAATCTTCCCAAGAGAGAAGCCTAGCTAATATTTTCTTAATTAAATAATGAGGTTGATAATTGTCATATTTACTGCCAGGTACTTTTCTAAGTGCACGTAATTTAAAGAAGTTGGCACAGAGCTAGATTTCAAACCCACTATAAATTTCTAGCTGTAAAATTTGCATTGTAACCAGTATATCACGTTGAACAAAATGAAAGTAGAGATGACTTTTATTTTTTAGATTAATGTGGTTGTTTATTACTAAACTTAAGAGTTCTGGGAATGTAGATGTTCGAAGAGGTAATATATACATATAAGGTAATAACAGGAATATTTTTATTAGTTTTATTGTGGGCATATACTGTTTTGGAATAAGGACTTTATATCACCCTAGATGTGCACAGCAACTGTAATCACTTCACTGAGAAGGAAATTTGTAGAAACTACCTTTAAATTTTATATCAAAATACTATTAAAATCATGCTGGTGTCCTGAGTAGGAGCATATCATATCTTTATATGTCCACCTGAGGATGGTAGGGGGCTCAGTAAGCAGTGGCCATTGTGGTTTAGAAGGAAGATGCTTAATATGACCGCATGCCTCATCCGACTTCAGCCAGGTCACGATCTCGCGGTCCGTGAGTTCGAGCCCCGCGTCAGGCTCTGGGCTGATGGCTCAGAGCCTGGAGCCTGTTTCCGATTCTGTGTCTCCCTCTCTCTCTGCCCCTCCCCCGTTCATGCTATGTCTTTCTCTGTCCCAAAAATAAATAAACGTTGAAAAAAAATTTTTTTTAAAATAAATAAATAAATAAATATGACCGCATGCCTCTGCAGAGAATTTTAGGGGATCTAGTCTGCTATAGAAGAGAAGAAAATTTGACACCCAAACTGGAGCCATGCGCAAAGGACCATATCACATTAGAATTTTTTTTAATTTTTATTTTTTAATTAGAGAGAGAGTGCTTGCACGCGCACAATCAGGAGGTGTGGGCAAAGGGAAAGAGAGAATCTCAAGCAGGCTCCATGTTCTGCAGGGAGCCTGACTCAAGGCTTGATCTCACGACCCTGGGATCCTGACCTGAGTCGAAATCAAGAGTCGGACGCTCAAACAACTGAGCCACCCAGGCACCCCTAGAATATTTTATACACAAAACCAGAAATGTAGGTGAGACAATAAGGCGTGTTATCAGTGTGAAGGTCAAACATCTTTATGGTGAATCTCAGGAATGTAAGCATATGCCTGAGAGCATGTTTACGTTTACCCAGCTGCGTTGAGAGGTTTTTTTAAATCAAAATATGCTATGCTTCTCCGAAAGCCCCCTTGTGCCACATCCAAATACAAGCAGAATAGATCCCTTATATGAGGGAACCACAAATCTTGAGAACAGTGGTGTTCCTTGATGTTCTTTGGCCACACTACTGTTTGGTTTAACTAACATTTCTGGTAATGGAATTGCCCAAGTCTCCGAATTAGTTTGCTTAGAATTTTTATGTTTCTGCCAGACCTCTTCCTGTTGACATATTCAAACTGAATCAAAATTATTTGTGTGACATCATAAGCAGTGTATAGCATTGGAAAACAGTCTAAGGGTCTGATATATTAATCTATTTGGGTGTGTTTGGTTGGAAACCTGGAATGAAGCCTATTGTAAAATATATTTGTTTTTAGAATATAATCTAAAAAGTTAGAAAATTTGTAACCTCCATGATGTATTAAAACAGCCATCCACCATCTCACAGCAAGAATTTATTTAGTGGAAGTGAGGAAGGTGGAGGAACACAGTGTTTTAAAAATAGACAGCTATGTCCTCACCTTTAAAAAGATTCTACCTAGGGGTTCCTGGGTGTCTCAGTCAGTTAAGTGTCGGACTCTTGATTTTGGCTCAGGTCATGATCTCAGGGCCGTGAGGTTGAGCCCTGGATTGAGCTTTGCACGGGCATGAAGCCTGCTTAAGATTCTCTCTCTCTCTCCCCCTCTGCCCCTCCTCTGATCTCTCTCTCTCTTTAAAAAAAAAAAAAAAAAAAAAAAAGATTATACCTAAGCACCATCACTGTTTTTATATTAAAGTCACCTATGAACAGGATTAAAGAAATCCTCATTGTCTTTCTAAAATCAAGCTGTGGATATAAAATTGAACCTGTATATTATTCATTTTCAAGATGAACGATGTTTATTAAAAATAAAGATATACAGCATGCTGAAAATGGGCACTTTTCTAACAGGAAAATGGACTATCCATACTCTGACTTAGCTGTTGGATGAAGTAGATTTTACCCTTTAAATTCTTTAAAGTTAAGTGTTTGACCAAGAGACAGAAGAGCTAAGAGTTTTAAAGGCAGGGAGTTAGGAGCCACTGCCAATGGAAAAGCAAAGAGAAATTAAAAGAAAACACACACTAATATAATACACAGAGGATATATTACACCTTGAGTATATTATAAATTAAAAAAAAATCTCTGACATTATACTGTAAGTTAATAGGAAATTTTAAGTGATATCACTACCATTTTTAAAGAAATCTTTCTATAGAGGAAAACACCCTTTCTTGCTAACCATTTCCAAAATTAAATCTAGAAGGAATTCAACTTTCAATTCTATTGTTTCTGTTGTCCATGGAATGTTAGGTTTAGTGACTTTGAAAAACTGGCTCTAAAAACAGATTCCCTGGGTTGTATTGAGGCTTCTCTGCTTACCACTGTGTGACGCCAGGCAGGATATTTAACCTTCCAAAGACTCAGTTTCATCTGTAAGAGCAAGCTAATGGTACCTAGAGCCTCGGAATGTTTGGGGATTAAATAATATGTCACATGTGAAGTGCCAGACACTGTCTAGTGCACAGTAAACCTTAGCTCATGTTATGTTGGAAGTGGAGTTTTCCTTTATACATACAGAGATCCTTGCCAGGTAAGATCGGTACTCACCGTTATTCTAAAGTAAAACACCTATAAAATAAAAACATTGCAGTTCTATTTACAGTTTAAAGCATCGTCTACATTCAGAGAGTGTTCTAGAGAGGCAAATCATTGCCTTCTTGTCATGTAAAACCATTACTGCTCAGACAACCAGGTCAGAGGCGAGGCGTGCCAAGATGAGCTACACTCCGCCCACGCAGGATTTATAGTTGGGAGGGGAGATAGATGGGTGTATAAATAACCCAGGAAGGGGAGTGAAGGAGTGAGCAGAGCAGGTAGGGAAGGTGTTGATCTTGGACTGCATATGAAAATACTCAGCCACAGGCTTCCAAAATAGGACACTGCCCTTATGGTCTAAGACCCTTGCAAATCCAGTGGCATGTATTTCTCCTGGGAAGGGGGCTGCAGGGAAAGCCTGTCTGTCTTGATGTGGTGATCCGGGGAGAGAGAGGGTCTGAGGTATGTAGTAACTAAATATGTGATTAACTTATTCCTTACAGCTATAAAATATAAATTCATAGAGTACTGAAGTCATTTTAAGTTAAGTGAATTCTGCCTTGATAGGCCCAGAGAAAGTTCTGATTTTTCTTTAAGATTTCATCTGATGCTTGGGTTTACGTTTTATCCCAAGAAGAGGAATCAAGATGTTTTCTAGGGGCACCTGGTGGCTCAGTCAGCTAAGTGTTTGACTTCAGTTCACGTCATAATCTCATGGGTTCATGAGTTCGAACCCCACATCAGGCTCTGGGCTGACAGCTCAGAGCCTGGAGCCTGCTTCGGAGTCTGTGTCTTCCTCTCTCTCTGTCCCTCCCCTGCTCGCTCGCTCGCTCGCTCTCTCTCTCTCTCTCTCTCTCAAAACTAAATAAACATTTAAAAAATTAAATTAAAAAAAAAGATGTTTCTAGAGAGATAGGTCTCAGCCTCAGCTACTCAGCTATTAGAATCACCTGAGAAACTTTGTGCCTGGATCTCACTCCAGATATACTGACTTACTTGGACCCAAGTGTTAGTATTTTTAATGCTTTCTAGCTGATTCCAATGTGCAGCCAACATTGAGAGCCACTACTCTACCTACCCAGGGTTTTGTTTTCCCCAAGATGTTCTAATATAGTAAGTTTCACAAGACTGGCTCAGCCCGGATTCTGTGAACAGATTTTCCTATTGGCAGTTTCCAATTTCATATCAGTCCATGTATTTTCCTTTTGGAAACACATACCGTTTTCTGCTGTTTCAGTAAGTGACATTGGCTCAGACCTTAGGCTGTATCTAAGTGGAGCAACAGAGGGCTTTCTCCACTAGCATTCTGCTTCCAGAGAGTCTTGCCTATTTTCACATCTCCATGGCATGACCAACTGACAGGTTTTGTTCTAGAGCCTTCTGTTCAATCATTTAATAACAGGTTCTTCTGGTCTGCCCTAAACGTCTCATGTAAGCAGTGTGAAGTCTGTTTTTATACACAGAGGTGAAGCATTGTTGTATTTGGTACCTCAGTCTGTCCATATGCTTCCAGGTTCTTGACTCATCTGTTAGACTCATTAATTCCTTTGTTTATCTCTGTTCATGTAATATTTCTGTATAGGTTCTGTTTCCACTACTTTTTCATTCAGCAAATATCTCTTGAGTGACAAATATGGGCCAGACACTCTCCTAGACGTTACAGACAAAATAGTGTCCAAATCAGGCAAAAATTCCTGCCCTCGTGGGACTTATGTTCAAGTGGGGGGAAACAGAAGAGAAACACATAATTAACAAAAATATGTAGTATGTTCAGAGGGGTTAAATGCTATAAAGAAAAATAAGGCAGGACAGGAGGCACGGAGTGCTGGGGTTGGGCCTGGGTTGTGATACTAAATTGGCTTTGCTGTGTTATCCAAGCAAGAGCTGGTGAAGGCTTGGACCAGAGTGGTAGTGACAGAGATGATGAAAACTGGTTGGAATCTGGGTAAGTTTCAGCAGGCCTAAAGAAGGCCAGGGACTGAGCCAGGCAGACATCACCAAGAGGAGAATTCCAGGTAGAGAGCACTACAAATGCAAAGTCCCTGAGGCAGGAGTTAACCTGGGATGTTCAAGAAGCTGCAAGAAGGACCATTGCTGCTGGAGCAAAGTGAGAGTCGAGGAAAGAAGTCTCTGATACTGGTATTGGAAGTGGGAGGGGTGCAGATGGCAGGGGACCTTACAGGCTTTTTGTAAAGATATTGGCTTCTTTTTTCTCTAAGCGAAATGGAATTCTTAGAGGGTTTTAAGCAGAGGAGAAACCCGACATTCTAATAGGATCATCTGGCTGCTCCATTGAGACTAATCTGTATGGCTGTGGTAGAAGCAGGGAGACCAGTTATGAGACTATTGGGATAATCTAGTTGAGAGATAATGATGGCTCGGACCAGGATAATGGCAGTAGAGTTGAGTCAGAAATAGTTGAATCTGGATGTACTTTTGAAGGTAGAATTTGTGGCTCTCAAATAAGTGTCTAATGTTTTTCCACATTCCCCTTAAAAGAGTCTTAAACCCCAGGAAGAGACCCAAGTAATTCTAGTTACAGAAAAGTTTAGGGGTGTCTGGGTGGTTCTTTCGGTTGAGGGTCCGACTCTTGATTCTGGCTCAGGTCATGATCCCACATCGACTCTGTGCTGAGCATGGAGTCTGCTTAAGATTCTCTTGCTCCCTCTGCCCCTCCCCCACTTGTGTATGAGCATGCTCTCCCTTTCTCTAAAAAAGTTTAAAAAATAAAAATAAATAATAATTTTTTTTTTTTTTAAATTTAACTTTCAGGACACCTGGGTGGCTTAGTTGGTTAAGTGTCTGACTTTGGCTCAGATCATGATCTCACAGTCAGCGAGTTAGAGCCCTGTGTTGAGCTCTGTACTGACAGTGCAGAGCCTGGGGCCTGCTTCGAATTCTGTCTCCTTCTCTCTCTGCCCCTCCCCTGCTCATGTTCTATTCTCTCTGTCTCTCAAAAATGAATACGCAATAAAAAAAATTTTTTTATAATATTTAAAAAGTGTAACTTTCTGGCTCCTGAATACACCAAATTCTGTATCCTGTTGGTTTTTTAAAGGACACCAGCATTGCTGATTTTTTCTACTTCTGATCTACCATAACTTCCCACATTTTCCTGTGCTTGTGCATTGCTGTCATTTGCCACTGAGTATTTTGACCCAAATTATCAATGATCACTATTGTACAGCTGGTGCTTTTCTTCCCTTCTTTGTGGCCTTTACCTGAGTCCCTGGAAGGTAGCTTAGGCAGGCAATAGGAGTAGAGGAAAGAACATAATACTAATATTTTTATTTTTTTTTAATTTTTTAAAATGTTTTTATTTATTTTTGAGACAGAGAGAGAGCATGAGCAGGGGAGGGGCAGAGACAGAGGGAGACACAGAATCTGAAGCAGGCTCCAGGCTCCAAGCTGTCAGCACAGAGCCCGACGTGGGGCTCAAACTCACAGACTGTGAGATCATGACCTGAGCTGAAGTCAGATGCTCAACCGACTGAGCCACCCAGGCGCCCCAAACATAATACTAATATTTTTATAAAGGAACCCAAGGTTCAAAATAAATCAGGCCAAGAACACCTCTTTTTCCACTCCTGTCTTCTCCCAACTCCCTCAACAAAGCAGAAAAAGAAGATTTTGCTCTTTAGCCTACTAATCAATCTCTCAGTGGGCCTTTGATGCCTTCTATGCTTCCCCTGTGCCCCTAAGCAGACAGCAGATAGCATGAGAAAATGCAGAGTGCTGCAAAAGAAATCTGGTGGTTCTCTTCCCCAAAACGAAGTGCACTTAACTCTAAATTCTGGTATTCACAGAACTATTTCTGTTACCCATTTTTAACAACTGGAAGAATTTCAGAATAAGCATACACTCGTCTTTATTTATTGAGTACTTTTTATGTTCCAGGCACTGTTTTGCACACTGGGAGACAGGAATGAACAAGACAAAGCTCCTGTTTATTATGGAACTGAGCTTATAAATGGGGAGACAGACAATAACACAAGGAAACAAGTGAATACGGTGTAGTGCATCTGACAAAGATAATGCTGTTGAGAAAAGTAACTTAGAATGAAAAAGGGAGTGCTGGGCTGCTGTGCTACTGGCAGTAGCCAGTTAGGATTAGTATTTTAAATAGGGTGACCAGAGAAGGCATCTGATAATAGGACACTTGCACAGAAGCCTAAGGAAGTGAGTGACTCAGTCCCACATCTGGTGGGAAAATGCTCCTTGCTACCGGAAGTCCTTAGGTAGTTTTCTTCTCTCCATGCACTTCCTGAGTGACTTCGTCCTGCCCTGTGGCTTTACCCACTTCCTGTCATGTGATAACTACCACATTTGTATCACCAGCCCAGATCTTCCTAACTTGAGCCTCATGTATCCAGCTGTTAATGGAGCCCCATTGGATGTCTGATAGTGGGCTCAGATTTAACACATCTCTAACCAAGCTCATCGCCCCCTCCCCAGACCCGCTCTTGCGGTGGCTTCCCTCTCCCCTAGCAAATGGCAGTTCCATTCTTTCTCAAGTCAAAAACCTTGGTGTCATCTCCCTCTCACTGAAACCCCATATCCGACCAATCAGATGATCAGGATTACTTATACTGGAGAAAACTAGAAAACGACGAGACTTGGAAAGTTGGGACAAAGGAATTGGGATAAAGTAGAAAGCAGAGCAGTAATAGAAGTGTCCACAGGACAGTATTTGGTGTTATGGAGAAAATTGAAGCTAGGGGAATGTGAGCCCTGGAAGGCAGGTTGATATGAAAGCGCATCGTAAGCCAGATGAGACCCTAGGAGAGCTGGAACTTCAGAGTGGTCCACTATGTATGCATGTGTCTCAACATCGAACATTAGCTGGACTTTAGGTACCCACGACAATGTTCACGTAAAGTTCATCTGAGGTAGTTTCTGTCCCCTGCCTCTGGAAACTTTGTGGACCTGAATGGGGAAGCCAGAAATCCAGAGTCATAATTTTTAAAAGACTGAATATTTGAACCATTTTGTTTTAGAAAAACCAATTCTCAGGGCACCTGGGTGAGTTAGTCCGTTAAGCATCCGACTCGCGATTTTTGGCTCAGGTCATGATCTCTCAGTTCGTGAGTTCACGCTCTGCATCAGGCTGCATGCTGACAGTGCAGGACCTGCTTGGGATTCTCTCTCTCCCTCCCTCTCTCTCAGTGCCTCTGTCTCTCAAAATAAATAAATAAACTTAAAAAAATTAAAAAACAAAAAAAGAGGGGCACCTGAGTGGCTCAGTCGGTTAAGCATCTGACTTCAGCTCGTAGTTGATCTCGTAGTTTGTGGATTTGAGCCCTGTGTCGGGCTCTGAGCTGACAGCCCAGAGCCTGGAATCTGCTTCAGATCCTGTGTGTCTGTCTCTCTGCCCCTCCCCCACTCATGCTCTGTCTCTCTCTGTCTCTCAAAAATGACTAAATGTTAGGGGCGCCTGGGTGGCTCAGTCGGTTAAGCGCCCGACTTCAGCTCAGGTCACGATCTCGCGGTCCGCGAGTTCGAGCCCCGCGTCGGGCTCTGGGCTGATGGCTCAGAGCCTGGAGCTTGCTTCCGATTCTGTGTCTCCCTCTCTCTCTGCCCCTCCCCCGTTCATGCTGTGTCTCTCTCTGTCTCAAAAATAAATAAACGTTAAAAAAAATTAAAAAAAAATGACTAAACGTTAAAAAAATTTTTTGAAAAGAAAAAAGAAAAGCCAATTCTCTTTGTGGGCTTACTGCAGTACAGCAAATACACTTTGCTGGAACATCAGGGAAGGGAAATCCTGATAATTTTATAGGGGCAAGTGGTGGTTAATATCTAAGAGAAGTTAAGTGTGTTGACCAAATTAATTTGAAAAAGAACAATGAAAAGGAAGTAAGTAGTCGCTGTCCTTCTATTTTCATTTGGTATACATTTCCCAGTATTCAAGTTTTCAGTACAGAAGGTTCTTGCTATTTTGCTGCTCTGAGTTCCTGGAAATAACATGGAGATTCCTCCTGAAAGAGTTTGGAACAGTATAAAGTTGAGGACTGCATTTTCAAACCAAGGGGTTAGTGTCAAATGAAAAGTAGGTATAACCAAAAGTAGAACATTAAAAGCTTTCTGTGGCTCTGGTAAAATTATGTCTTTCCTAGCTGTTTATGATAGACTGGTAAGTCCCTTACCAGTTACACCTTTTTGGAGAGAAGCTGAGTCCTTTCTAACGTCTAAGGACATCTGACTTCAGAGTGGATTTCTCTCTCAGTGCCAGATTTTAGGCAAGAGTGTGCACAATACAAACATGATTGTCCTGAATTCAGTCCTCAGATACCTAATGCCTCAAATAGGTGTTGTTGCCAGTGGATGACAAGACGAATTTCCCATAAAGGAAGTTGTTAGAGACTGAAATAATTTCTCTCATAAAGTGGAATGAGCTTGGGCACTGGAATTTGACTGAATGGGAAGTTTTGCTATGCCATTCACAGCCTGTGTAACTTTTGAGAAATTATTTGATCTCTCTTTGCACACTTCCTCATCTGTAGAGCAAAGATAATACTACCTCATGGGTATAATGTGGAAGGTCCACAGATAGCACATTTAATGCCTGGTGGTTAATAGACACAATAATATTAATTGTTCAATGTTATTGTACTTTTACTTTCCCATTAAAAATGATTCAAAGTTCTGTTTCTTCTGTTTTTATAAAGAATTATTTTTTAGTGTGATACCTTGAGTTAGAACCAAGGCGCCAAACACCAAGGAGTTCTTATTTTGAGTAGTAAAACTCCCGATAGCACTTACCAATTTGGTTGTTCACTTTATTGCTCAAATTAGTAGCAGTGCTATAGCTCTGCAGTTACTGTTTGCTACAATTACCTCTTCCATACTCCTCCCCGCCATCCTATGAAGGAAGATACTATCCTATTCTTTATTTTAAAGAAGAAACGGGCACGTGGGTGGCTCAGTCAGTTAGGCGTTCAACTTCAGCTCAGGTCAGGATCTCTTGATCCGTGAGTTCAAGACCCGCATCAGGCTCTGTGCTGACAGCTCGGAGCCTGGAGCCTGCTTTGGATTCTGTGTCTCCCGCTCTCTGCCCCCTCCCTCACTCACACTCTGTCTCTCAAAAATGAATAAAGGTTAAAAAAAAATTTTTTTTTTAAAGAAAAAACAAAGATTAAGCACCCTGACCGTTGTTATCCTGATCCCAAGTGGCAGAACCAAGATTCACACTCAGGCACTTGGACTTGAGTGCTGTGCCCCTAATCACTGTAATTCTAAAGGAATACTTAAAAACTCTAGTACTGCATTAATACGGCTATCTGTTCTTGCCTTAATCACCAGGGACGGATCACCTCCAAAAAAGTAGAGGTTGGGCATGCAGAATGTAACCTATTTTATGTTTGTCTTTTCCTATAATAAAACCAGAGCTCCAGAATGTGTGGAAGTTCCATGTCGTTTGCAGAAAAGTAAGTGGGTTGGAGATCATACATAGAGCTGAACTTCTAAAGTCATTTAAGATCACATGTCACTGAAGAAAGTCTCATTTGATCCCTGTAGACCCTTTGAGAGTTAATTCTGGGAGTTAAAGAAAAGAAAGGTACAGAATGTTTATTAGATTAGCTTAGTCCTGATTACTATGGTTCTACTCCCTTGGATATTCTCTTTCTTTAATCTGTTTACATGTTTTTTGCCTGTTGCCATGGTAAAGCTCATTCCATGAGTGAGAGACCTCAGTGCTGAAGGAGGTTTTCTTAATGTTAAATCTTGCATTTTCACTTCCACGTTTTATCTTGGTGTTACTAGGGCAACCCAAATAATTTCATTTTCTCTTTGAAGTTGATGCCTTTAAAGCTGTTATACCCTCATGCTGACTCATTCATGTTCTTACTTTTTTTCTAGTTTAATTCCCGCAGCTACTTTCTTTACACAGATGTTTTCTGCTTTTTTGTAGCCATGATAGATGAGGTCCTGTTGGTATAGTAGTTAAGTATTTGGGGGAATTACAAATCCCACTGAGGATTAGAAAGGAGCTGTGGACCTTCTCACCAGAGGGGGGAAAAAAAGCCAGTTTAAGCAATAATGGATGAATGTACAATGGGAAAAGACAGTTTCTTCAATAAATAGTGTTGGGAAAACTGGACAGTGACATACAAAAGAATGAAACTGGACCACCGTCTTATACCACACACAAAAATAAACTCACAATGAGTTAAAGGCTTGAATGTAAGACCTGAAACCATACACTCCTAGAAGAAGGGAGATAAGCTCCTTGACATCAGTCTTGGCAAGGGTTTTTTGAATTTGACACCAAAAGCATAAACAAGTGGAGACTACCTCATACTAAAAACTTCTATATAAGAAAGGAAACCATCAACAAAATTAAAAGACAACCTATGGAATAGAAGAAAATATTTGTAAATCATATATCTGATAAGGGGTTAATATCCAAAATATGTAAAAAACTCATATAATTCAATAGGAAAATAAAGCAGTTCTATTAAAAATGGGCAGATGGTCTGAATAGTTCTTTTTTCCAAATAAAAAGTACAAATGGCCAACAAGTACATGAAAAGATGCTCAGCATCACTAATCATCAGAGACATGCAAACCAAAACCACAGTGAGATATCACCTCTTGTTATCTATCACTTGTTATAATAATTATTACCAAAACACTTGTTATAACAGTTATTATTAAAACAAGAAATAACAAGTGGTAGAGAGAATATAGAGAAAGGGGAACCTCTGTGCACTATTGGTAGGAACGTAAATTGATATAGGCACTGTGGAAAACTGAGGTTTGTGAAAAAATTAAAAATAGAACTACCATATGATCCAGCAATTCCACTTCTGGGTATTTATCTGTAGGAAACAAAAATGCTAACTCGAAAAGATACCTACACCCCCACGTACATTACAGCATTGTTACAATAGCCAAAACATTGAAACAACCTAAATGTCTGTGGCTGGATCAGTGGATAAAGCAAATGTGGTGCGTATATGCATACAATGGAATATTATTTTGCCATAAAAAGAAGGAAATCCTGCTATTTGCAACAACGTGCATGGACCTTGGGGCATTATGCTAGTGAACTAAGTGAGACAGAGCAACACAAATACTGTGTGATCTCACTTAAATGTGGAATCTAAAACAAAACAAAACTTGTAGATACAGAGAAGAGATGGGTGGTTATCAGAGGCAGGGGTGGGCAAAATGTGTGAAGGGAGTCAAACTTCCAGTTGTAAAATAATTAAATCCTGGGGATGTAATGTACAGCATGGCAACTATAGTTAACAATACTGTATTGTATATTTTAAACTTGCTAAAAGAATAGATCTTAAAAGTCCTCACCACAAGAAAAAAAGTGTAACTCCATGTGGTTAGTGGATATTAACTAAACTTACTTGGACAATCATTTCACAATATAGACACATATATCAAATCATGTTATACACCTAAAGCTAATACAATGTTATAGGTCAATTATATCTCAATTTTAAAAAGACATGGTGGATGAAAATATTGAACAAATAGTATCTCTTATCCAAATTTATTTGGGTCTTAGGTTTTGAGTAGCAAGTTGTAAGAGTTGGTATAGCAAGGGATTCATCAAAAAAAATCTGTCCCAATCTATTCTGTTTCTAACTTCAGATTGTGAAAGTTAAGGCACCTGTTTATTTCTGTTTTCATTTTTACCTCATCCCAGGGCAATCTCCTGTTTGGTTTTATATCTGTCGTCTGGAAAGCCTCTTGGCAAAGTACATGCCCGAGTTAAATGGCTAGTTGGCATGCATCATTCCCAGTGCTGGTCTGGCTCACAAGCCCTTTGGGTTTGAAATCATACAAAAAGCTGAGGAGCAAAGAGGAAAGATACCATATTTTGAATCTCCGTGTTTAACAGATCTGTTGCCCACACATTTAACTATAGCTTCTTTTTGTCTTTTATCCCTAGTTCTTGACACATAATAATAGTTGGATAGCAAATGTTGAAAGAGGGAGGGAAGGAAGAGAGATCAAGGGGAGGGGGAAGAAAGAAAAGGAAAGGAGGAGGATATATTCAAGGGAAAGAAGAAAAGGAGGAAATAAGTAGACCATAGGAGACTATCTTCTGACCAAAGAGTGAATTTCTTGGGTGTAACTTGGAAGTCAGCTCCTGAGGGGGAATTCTAGATGGATTTTGAAGAGAGGGGGTGTAGCTCAGTGGTA
Organism: Herpailurus yagouaroundi; assembly: GCF_014898765.1. Taxonomy (NCBI): domain Eukaryota; kingdom Metazoa; phylum Chordata; class Mammalia; order Carnivora; family Felidae; genus Herpailurus; species Herpailurus yagouaroundi. The sequence continues at coordinate 76,488,575 of NW_024412388.1, forward strand.
GAGTGCGTGCTTAGCTTAGATGGATTTTGAGTGAGGTGACTACACTGCAGGCTGGCACGTGTTTGGACAGGTGCAGGAGACAAGAGCAGCCCTAGGCTTTCATGCTTGCCACCTGTGCTCAGTTCTAGGAAGTTACTCAGCAGCCCCCTCACTGGTCATGACTGGCCTACTGAGATTCTAGAAGAATGTTTGCTATTTGTGGTGAGAATTTGGTGAATTCAATACCGAACATAGCCTACCCAGCCAGAACTTTGGGGCATCGTTAGACAGTTAACAAGAGAGTGAAGGCATTGTGTGGGGGATGATTCAAGAGATCCAGTGGTGGGTTGGTTCATGTGTTTAGAAGGCAGTTCAGCAGCAAGGTACAAGGTGAAGCTGAGAAGGTCTACCTTCCTCTACAAAAAGGTTGCTTTGGGTGAATTTTTATGTACACTTTAGAAAAAGACTTGGTGAGTTGGGGCGCCTGGGTGGCGCAGTCGGTTAAGCGTCCGACTTCAGCTCAGGTCACGATCTCGCGGTCCGTGAGTTCGAGCCCCGCGTCGGGCTCTGGGCTGATGGCTCAGAGCCTGGAGCCTGTTTCCGATTCTGTGTCTCCCTCTCTCTCTGCCCCTCCCCTGTTCATGCTCTGTCTCTCTCTGTCGCAAAAATAAATAAACGTTGAAAAAAAAAAAAGAAAAAAAAAAGAAAAAGACTTGGTGAGTCTTGGTGACTTTTGGCATTTCAGTTGCCCACTTGGTCTCAGAATCTGGACCAGCTCAGGCTACCCTTACCCTGTGTCTTCAGACACGGAAAATATCAGCTCTAACCTGATTCAAAATAAACAGAAACAAATCATTTCTGGTGAGTGATGGAAGGCAAAATGATACACCTTAAAGTGGGAACAAAGAGCCGTCATATTATAGACCTTACGTTGTGCCTGAAATGTTCTGGCCCTGGCCTCCAACTTTACCTAGATGACTGTCCCTACCTGTACTTCATCTTTCTGTGCAGGCACCACTTCCCAAGCCCCCAGTGGCTCAGGTACCTCAGTAAATATCAGTGTCCTAAACGTCCACTTCATCAGACTATCACAACTGCGATGAAGCGGTTGTATGTCATTACTTCTGTCTGTCTCTCCACCATAATGTAAGATTCATAAGGACAGGGGTTATATCTGGCTTACTCACTGGTATGTCCACATCAGTGAGCTCAATACCTTGCAGTTTACTTATTTTTGAGAGGGAGAGAGAGAGCATGAGCTGGGGGAGAAGCAGAGAGAAGGAAACACAGAATCCAAAGCAGACTCTAGCCTGTGAGCTGTCAGCACAGAGCCCGACGTGAGGCTCAAGCCATGAGATCATGACCCGAGCCGAAGTTGGATGCTTAACTGACCGAGCCACCCAGGCGCCCCAGTACTTCGCAGTTTAAAACTACTCTAGGACTTGCAGAAAGAATGAATAAAGCTGCCAGGCACTGTGATAGGTGCTAGGGATTTAAAGCTTTCAAAGACACTACATCCAGCCTTGAGAAACTGTGCTTCTGAAGTAGGTATCTCCAATGATAATTTATCCCTCTCTCAGTTTCTAGAGGGGAAAGACCAAGGGCGAATCACAATGGTATGGCTTTTTCCACCTCACTTCCCCAAATTCTACCTCTTTGACCACAAGTATCCCAACACAGACTCTGTTTGTATCTAAGGACTGGCATAGAAATGAACCAACCTATCTTTCCACCAATTTCTGTTTCTTTGTTGAAATGGATATTTATTTTGTTTTTACCCAAACAATTTAAATTTATGTCTATGTAGCCATTTATTAGGTTCCTAAAACATTAGTCTGTTAAGTTTTTAACAGGGGTCATCTGAAAATAGGATCAAACATTACAGAAGGAACAAAAACAAACAAATCCCCACAGTTGTTGTTCCATAAACCTTGATTTTCCCCTGGACCTGAGCCACCTAAAAGACCATCCACCCATTTCTAAGTCCCACTTTGCTTCAGAACTTTTTTTTTTTTTTTTTTTTTTTGAGAGAGACAGCAAGCAAGCAGGGTAGGGGCAGAGAGAGAGAGAGAGGGAAACACAGAATCTGAAGCAGGCCCCAGGCTCTGAGCTGTCAGCACACAGCCCAACGCAGGGCTCAAACTCCTGGACTGTGAGACCACAACCTGAGCCAAAGTTGGACACTCAACCAACTGACCCACCCAGGCACCCCTACTTCAGAACTTCTGACAGTCTGTCAGCTTTGAAATGTTTGACTTTTAAATGTAAGTTTTTTCTTGTTTCTTCCTTGCTCTTTCCAACTAAATCTAAGGTTTTAGGTAAATTTCTGTGACCTTTCTACACAGCTTCTCATTTTTTTAATGTTGGTAATCACTACATAAAACCTCCCAATTCAACAACCGCTGAACTAGTTTTATTCCTTCCAAGCATCCCTAGTCCACCTTTTCATCCTGCTGATGAAACTGCCAAGCAACTTTAGGTAACTAAATGGCACCCTGCAAGTTGACAGATTGTGGGGCTTCAGGGTCTTGTTTTCTAGGTCTTTCTGCCATTTTTGAAAACGCATTTGGCAGGGCTCTCAATGTCTTTGAGATAGTTTTCTCAGGAAGACTTCCTTGGCCCCAAGCCATCTTTCTTTCTAAAATTAGCAACTGCAAGCAAACGATTTTCAAAATACTATAGTTTGTCTACAAAGAGGGCACTGCTTTGGGTCTTATTCCAAGTTGGCTAATGGGTTCTATTCCTCCCACCCCCTGCCCCCACACCACCATTTTCTTTTTGCTGACAAAGTATTCAAATGAGTAAGTCTAGGTCTCACACTTAGACTGGTATTATAACTTTCTTTTTAATTATTCATTTATTTGATGACTCTACAGTGAGCACCTATGACATGCCGAAGACTGTTAGGTGATGGGAAAACAATAGAGACCAACATTAATCCAAGAACCATGCAAATGAGTGGAAAATGGAGTCTATGACAGGAGTCCAGGGTGCCCCAAGAGCCTGTGGGCTGGATTTGACCCAGTCAGGGAGATCAGGGTTGGCTCGTGGTGCTAGAGCCGAGGTCTGCAGGATGCATAGGAATCTGCAAAGCAAAGGGGGTTGGAAGAACATTCCAGCTTTAGGATTAATACCACAAGGCCCTGCTATTGCTTGAATCTCCTTCATAGTGACTTTTCGAGAGCCACACAGATCACTTGACCTTTGCAATCATGCAATGTATACCACCTCATTTCACTATTTCTTTCTGGTAGTGTGTGTGTGGGGGGGGTAGTTTTTTGTTTTCATTTTTTAGCTAAAGACTCTATTATCTTCAGAAACAGATGTGCTTTAACAAGTTGATTCATATTTTCCAAGCATTTCTTTCATTTAAATTTTTGGCACATTCTAGGTCCGAGAGGCAAGTAGCCTTTGACCATGTTCTCCTAGAGCCTTCATATAAAGAAACTTTTATTTCCTCCTTCAGTTTCTAAAATGTGAGCCTCTAGTATTGAATATCATCGTGTTAGATTTTATTTAGCTTTGCTATGAGAAAATAAGAGTTGAAAGAGGGAAGTCCTGTAATGTCTAACTTGGAAAAGATAGGCCATTAAATCAATATGTTAAATTTAGAGCCAAACCCAACAAATATTTTTCCTATAGGCAAAAAGCCTTGCATTAAATATTTATTGGTTGGATGAACAAAAACCTAATATTCAAATTTTAGGTGTATTCACATCCATTTTAATATTCTGACAAAAGTATGGTGGTTGTTAATTTCTTTATGTAGAATTGTTTCTTCCTGGGGGCTGGAGGGCCTGGATTTCATTCCATCGTGGATTTTACTGAGCACATCCAACAGGAAAGACAAACCAAGAGCTGACTTTTTCAAAACAACCTTTTTGAAAAGCCCCTAAGAGGATTAACAGTTAATGTTTTTTTTTACTGTTGTAAAATCTTCTCTTAAAAGAGAAATTTTAGGGATGCCTTGGTGGCTCATTCAGTTAAGTGTCCAACTCTTGATTTCAGCTCAGGTCATGATCTCATGGTTCATGAGTTTGAGCCCCACATCAGCATGGAGTCTGCTTGGGATTCTCTCTCTTTCCCTCCCTCCCTTTCTGCTGCTCCCTTATGCTGTTTCTCTAAATAAATAAACATTTTTTAAAAAGAGAGATTTTAAATGGTAGATTCTTGCAAAGATGAGCTTAATAAAAAAGGCCATAAAAATATTCATACTACAAATCTATTAGTCTTTCAGTCTCTTACTTTAAGTCCCAATCTTTTGTTTCCTGAGCAGTGTTACTTTGTTTCCTAGTTGTTAGATTTAACATAGCTGGAACTTTTAAATCTTACCAAGAAAGAAAGAAAGAGAGAGAGAGAGGGAGGGAGGGAGGGAGGAAAGGAAAGGAAAGAAAAGAAAGGAGGGAGGGAGGAAGAGAGAGAGAAAGAAAGAGAGAGAGAGAAAGAAAGAAAGAAGAGAAAAGAAAAGAAAAAAAAGAAAAGAAAAGAAAGGAAGGAAGGAAGGAAAGAAGAAAACAAAAGAAAAGAAAAAAGAAAAGAACAAGCAAGCTTAGTGGGAAAGTTTCCATAATAAGTTTTTCAGCTGCCTGTTGCACTTTTGCTGACTGTTTTTAAAAGTATCAATCTCTCTAAAGAAGACATCCGGATGGCCAACAGGCACGTGAAAAGATGTTCAACGTCGCTCCTTATCAGGGAAATACAAATCAAAACCACACTCAGATATCACCTCACACCAGTCAGAGTGGCCAATATGAACAAATCAGGAGACTATAGATGCTGGAGAGGATGTGGAGAAACGGGAACCCTCTTGCACTGTTGGTGGGAATGCAAACTGGTGCAGCCACTCTGCAAAACAGTGTGAAGGTTCCTCAAAAAATTAAAAATAGACCTACCCTATGACCCAGCAATAGCACTGCTAGGAATTTACCCAAGGGATACAGGAGTACTGATGCATAGGGGCACTTGTACCCCAATGTTTATGGCAGCACTCTCAACAATAGCCAAATTATGGAAAGAGCCTAAATGTCCATCAACTGATGACTGGATAAAGAAATTGTGGTTTATATACACAATGGAATACTACGAGGCAATGAGAAAGAATGAAATATGGCCCTTTGTAGCAACGTGGACGGAACTGGAGTGTTATGCTAAGTGAAATAAGCCATACAGAGAAAGACAGATACCATATGTTTTCACTCTTATGTGGATCCTGAGAAACTTAACAGAAACCCATGGGGGAGGGGAAGAAAAAAAAAAAAGAGGTTAGAGTGGGAGAGAGCCAAAGCATAAGAGACTCTTAAAAACTGAGAACGAACTGAGGGTTGATGGGGGGTGGGAGGGAGGAGAGGGTGGGTGATGAGTAGTGAGGAGGGCACCTTTTGGGATGAGCACTGGGTGTTGTATGGAAACCAATTTGACAAATTTCATATATTGAAAAAATAAAATAAAATAAAATAAAAGTATCAATCTATGTTTATGAAAAGTATTTGTAAAACAGCCAAACTGCCTATTGGAATAGACAAGGCAACTTTCCCCCATAAGATCGCTAAGAATTTAACTCAAAACTATGGAGCATTTTGGGGCCTGGAGCTAACAATACGAAATGGAAGATGTCCTCTGCCTTTTCAGACTACTTTAAACTCCAAAAAGTGAAAACTAAGTAGGAACCTTCAGTTTTAATGTTCTGAAGGGCAGAAGCCATCCTGTCTTCTCCACCATCCTCTCCTTGCTTTCCTTTTGTTAGAAAGAAAGTTGCCTTCCAGGTAGACCTACCACTGATCCTACATGCATTTTGTCTGGACTCTCTGACCTGCACCATATGTTCATGGTGCTTCTGCTGCTTCGAACTATCGCGCTTTCTTGGCTCAGGGGGTAAAACTGGACTGGAGATAAATTTCTTTTTGTCCATTGAAGGAAGAAGATAGTCTTCAAAACAGTCATTATGGATTTGCTCAGTTGAATCCTAGACTTAGTTTTTGGATGTCAGGACTGATAAGATGAACTGAAATCTTTTCTCAATCACATATAAATGATATCAAGAGTTGGAGGGGAAACTTTGTTTCTCGGAGCTGGAGCCATGTTTCTCGGAGAGACTTTTAGTAAATTCTGAATGACAGAGATGAGGAAGGCCTTGATATCCTTTATGATCGCTTTTTGAGACTGTTAGATCACAAGTTAGTCTCATTTTAGAAAATGTTTCTGAATCCAAATTTACTTGAAATGCACAGAATAAACCTTAAATTATTATTAGTGTCATATAGATGAAGCTGAAGCTTTTGGACAGAAAATCTCAAAGAAAGCAAAGCCTTCTTTTGAGATCTCACTAAGATTTAGAAGGGCACTATTCCAAACCATTATATCATAAACAAGACTATTATGTTTGGATCTGTTTTCTGTCTCTTGTTTCTTAATAGAGCAATGTTCTGATAAGGGAGTCACAAAAGTTGGCCATTGGATACAAGCTAAACCTAAGAAATCATTATCGATCGACACATCCTCTTTAGCACCAGTGACAGAACATTGTGCATTAAAATTGCAATGATCCTTAACTTTGAAATTATAAATTATTCCTGACTCTCTTCTTCTTCTCACTCTCTTCATAGTGCATGTTCTTTGAATAATCACTATTTATAATGTGAATAGTTAACGGTAATAGTCATTTATTGCAGTGTCAAACTTTATAACAGGATAATAATAGAAGAAAGAATTTGGTCTTTACTACTAAATGCTTGAATGGGTGTGTGTATCTTTGAGTATGCTTGTATATGGGGGCCTGGTTTGATTTACCAAATAGGAATGGAGGGTCCACTCTAAGGCATTGTGTTGTTTTCTAGAAGACACAGAGATAAACAAGATATACACTCCAGCTTCAGTGAAATAGAAATAACCTCTTTAAATGCACCACTGGCACAGGGAACACTAATCAGTCACATTTACAAAGCAGATCAATTACAATTCATGCTTTTATAGGAATTTCTTTAATACACATTCTCCCATGAGAGTCCATGTGGGTGAAGGCAGGTACCTTGTCCTCTGTTTTGTTCACTTGCATTCCCCTAGCACAGGACCTGACATATTTTACGGTTTCATTATTCTACAGCAAGTGCATAAGTAAATGAAGGTAATCTGTGCTTGTGAGAGAAAAAAAATCCGCTGTTGATCATCATATATATTAAATTTTTAGTGGATTCAAAAGCTTCTGGCTACAGTATAGGTAACTATGGAAACTATCACGTGAAGCAAAGTCCTTGAGATGTATGGCCTGAAGTACAATGATTAAAGGGATTTTTCTTTAATATGTGAAAGGTATAATGAGGAAGAGAAGATATGATATCTCTCTTTAAGAATGAGAATTGCTAGGTAGGAGTAATTTTTGCTTCCCACCACCACTACCACCCTTAGACAAAAGGGCAAGCTCAATTTGAATATTTTTGAAATAATGTGATTGGGCCATTAATTTAATGTATGACATTGTGGAAATATGCAAGGAGTTAATAATACAGAAGTATCCACTGGGTTCCAAGTTTCACTTGCCTCTTTCGATTCCTTCTGACTGCAAAGTTCTTGCTTTATGGGGCTGTAAGGGCAGTAGAGTTCAAGAATCACTTAAATGTATTAATAATAGGTTTTTAGAAATTTCCTGCTATCAAATAGGGATATGAAAAGAGAAGTTGAATACAGGAGAACTTCTACTTAAACTGTTTGTTTCCTAGTATATTTTAATTGTTTTGTATTTGAGTCATCATGATGTAGTTTTAACTAGGAGCTGTATGGGGTAAGGTTTGGTTAGAAGTCATGGCTCACCCTTGGCCGTGTTCCTTGGGCATGAGTCACCTAATCTGTCAACTCAAGTTTTTCACTCTTAAAATGAGAGTTATGGACGAGATGACCTCTGAAGTGCCATTCAGGTTCTAAAATTTTATAACTCATTTCTTACTTCCTTTTAATTAGATATATTTCTATAGAACCATGTAATTATGATCTTGTTTGGTGGACTTTTCTAGAGATATTTTGTCATATGTGCCACAACTACAGAATAAAATACAATCTAGAGTCACCTTCTCCCAAGAGAGAAGGGTATCATTTTTAGGAATTGGAAAATTTGGCATTTTCTCATTTTTTATTTCCATCTTTGCACTGCTAGAAGAAAAGCAGTTTGTTTTATTTTTATGATTGATGTTTTGAGCATATCTTGAGGACTTTATGTTGATTTATGGAACCTTTGGGTACAGCTGAGAAGAATCCCTAAATAAATCAAAGTATTTCTGTGCTCTTCCTCACTTGCACTCCTTTTCCACAGTAGCCTCAGGACACCAGCTGATGTCCTGGCCTTGCACCATGGGATCTTCCTCCCATAACATTATCCAGAGACACCCTTTGCCTTTACAGTGATTATTTCTAAAGCTAAAGGCAACTGTACTTCCCTTTCTTCATTAAAATTACCATGTATCCACTATTTACTCAGCAAATACTGAGTGCCTACTGTATGTCAAGCATTATTTTCTAAATAGTTGAGATACGTCAATGTATAGAGTAGAACTGAAAAGAAAGTACCTGCCCTCATGAAACTTATATTCTGGTAGGAGACAGACCATAAAGGAGCACAATATGTTTTGGTAGATTGGATGTAGGATATAAGAGACAAAGAAGAATCAAGGATGACTCCAAGGTTTTTGGCCTAAGCAACTGGAAAGATGGAGTTGCCATATTTCCTAGAGATAGGAAAGTTACAAGAAAAATAGGGCTGTGTGGGGTTGGGAGAAATAGGAATAAGGGAAGGGACCTGGAGTCGGTTTGGGACATACCGCATTTAATGTGTCTGGTGAATATCCAGATGGAGATGTCAAGTAGACAGTTGGGTCCATGAGTCTGAATTCAGTCTTGAATTTGTGTTTAGTTTGGATGCTGTTTAAAGCAGTGTGACTAGGGGCACCTTGTGTGGCTCCATCAGTTAAGTGTCCAACTTTGGCTCAGGTCATGATCTCACAGTTCGTGGGTTCGAGCCCCACATTGGGCTCTGTGCTGACAGCTCAGAGCCTGGAGCCTGCTTCAGATTCTGTGTCTCCTGCTCTCTCTCTGCCCCTTCCCCACTCGTGCTCTGTCTCTCTCTCTCTCTCTCAAAAATAAAGTAAACATTTAAAAAATTGAAAAAAACTAAAGCACTTTGACTAGATGTGATCACCAGAGGATGAATGACTTTGGGAAGAGAAGAGGTCCAAAGACTAAGCCCTGAGCACTCCAAAGTCAGAGGTCAAGGAGAAGAGGAAGAAACAGCAAAAGGGTTAAAGAAGGAAGAGCCAGGGAAGGAGGAGGAAAACCTAACAGCTATGGCGTCTTGAAAGTCAAGTAAAGGATGGTCAGATTATGCCCATGCTGCTTATATGCTTGTAGAGCAAATAGGTGAGGCCTGAGCATTGGCCATTAGATAGGTTTAGCAACATAGATGAAGCATATATGTGGATTTCTTCTCTGTAGAATCCATATTGCATGTGCTGAGGAATTATTGAACTTTTATTTTTTTAAACTTTTTTTAACATTTATTCATTTTTGAGAGACAGAGACAGAGCATGAGTGGGGAAGGGAAAGAGAGGAAACACAGAATCTGAAGCAGGCTCCAGGCTCTAAGCTGTCAGTACAGAGCCCGATGCAGGGCTTGAACTCATGAACTATGAGATCATGACCTGAGCTGAAGTCAGGCACTCAACTGACTGAGCCACCCAGGCGCCCCAGGAATTATTGAACTTTTAAATTCATTTTTGTAATGGTTCACTCACCACATTACTGTAATTTGGAATTGGCTCTTGTTCCCTTGAACGATGTCTGTCTAAAGGTAATGCCATTTTCCAACTGCCAAAAAACTGTGGAATAAAGCAAATGTTGGCTGTATCCAACTGATAGGCATTGGAGGGCAGTGTTAGCAATCCGGTTTGAATCAAATAGAGTAGGTTTCATATTCTTAGAGCCAAGGGTTAATAGAGCAGAATTTGTTCTGTGTAATTAATTCTGGAGAAAATAATAAAACTCTTCTGAGAGGGAGAAAGACAGATTGTTCAGGAAGAGCCAAATAAATGAAAGAAAGAAACTCTGGGTTTGCAACTAACTTTACCAATATTCTTTACCAGAGGATTATATCATATGATCTTCTGAGAAGTAAATTTTATAAAGCCATTAAAATGACTTTCGGAAATAAATATTTCTAATAAAGGAAATGCACATGGATTTCTGCAAAAGGACACAGAGGCAGCTCTATAACATAATGTAAAATTTATATAATTTTAATTAGGACTCCAGAATCTCATGATTGAAATGCAATGCCATATTTCCAAAGGCATTTTTTAATTAGGTAAACTAAGCTCTTACATAATAAGTTGGAAATCAAAGTTGGACAAAATTCCAAAATAGAAAAAAGTTAAATAGAAATAAAATTATGCTGATTGATCTCTAGGGGAAAAGACTGTATTTAAACCCAAGCAGTTGATTCAGTGGTGACTCCCTGAGCTTGAAACAGTAACTCTTGAAATGGTAACAAATCCATTGGAAGCCACAATAGTAATGAAAGAGAAATCCAGGGTAGCCACTGATAATGCAGGTCTTCAGAGCTGCTGAAATTTTTGAAAGAAGAATACAAAATAAATTTTTGTTTTCAATCAGCAAGCACAAGGTCCATCTGCTCTCTCTTTAGTTTTTGGAGTTGTTTAGTCAACTTCTTTATCCCCACCCTTTTGTTGTGTCAAAAATAATTACAAGGATGAGCCCTGTGATATGTTAAAATAATAAAGTCTCTGTGTGTGTAGGGCAGATCTGTGTATGTACATTCATGTGGAGTATGTGTGTACACGCATATATGGCATGGCCATAAACATGGACACATACATACACTTACCCAAAAGCGGTGAAGTGTGTTAAGAGCTCTAACAAAAAGGCTGTGTCATCTTGGCCGGCAGCTTCTCTAAAAACCCATCTTAGTTAGGTTGTGCCAGTATGGGGAGGCAGTACATACTATTTAAGTTTCTTAGATTCCTTAGTTTGTCTTTATTTTCCACATTAAAAAGACTAATGCCTGTGAAGGCAATGTAGCCAAGGACTCAGAGAACATGGCCTTTGCTGAGTGCCTATGCTTTGCTTTCTCAACAAGAGCTGTCGATGAAAGAACAGTGAGCCTCTACCTCAGTGCTTCTCAAAGTGTGGTTGATGGAACCCTGGTGGCCTAAACCGGGAGTCACAAGGTCAAAACTATTTTGTCATGCTCAGATTTATTTTTATTTTTTTATTTTTTATTTTTGCCTTTTTCGCTTATGGTGCCAAAGCAGTGGTGGGTAATGCACCTTAGCACGAACCAAGATAGAGGTATCAGACTGTGCTGTGGTGATTACATTCTTCATTAGCATACACTTACAACTTAAATGCCAGTTTTATTTAGTCTCCCCATTGTTGCATTAAAATTATTTAAATAACTCATAAGCCTTGGCTACACACTGTATTAATGTGCTGTATGACAAAGGAGAAGAATACATAAAGCATTTCTGGTACATTCCACAGTACAGCGGTTGTCTCAAGGAAAAGTCCTCATTTGAGTTGAAAGTTGAGTTAGCTCCTTTATCGTATTATGTCACTGTTACTTGAATAAAACAACTGATTACTCAGACTTTAGCCTGTGGAAGATATTTTCTCGAAATGAATGAAGTGAGCCTAATGCTTTAAGGAAAACATCTGATACCATTTGCTACCACAAACTTCAAACTTTCAGGTGGTGATTAGAATTCCCATTCCTTAAAACTTTTCTCGTGAAAGCAGTAATGATATTAATGAATGTGATTTTTTTTTACATAATTTGTCAACATTTGGAAGATCTGCATAATTCAGCAATCCAATATTTTCCAGATGACCAAATACCAACATATCATGAAGTTTGAAAAGTTTGTTGATATAGTTTTCAGATTCCATATTGCAACTAACTAGGTCAGTTTGATATCAAAAGTTAATATCCACAATTATATGAAAAGGCTGTTAAGATACTCTATTTTCCAACTGCCTATCTATTGGATTCATAAATTTCGATCAAAATAACATTGCAACAGACAGAATGCAGAAGCAGATACGATAATCTAGCTATCTTCCATTAAGCCTAATGTTAAAGAGATTTGCAAAAGTGGAAAGCCATGCTTCTCTCTCGCTCTCTCTTTTTTTTTTTTTTTTGTTTTTTGGAGACTAGTTATAATCAACATGTAATGGGTTTATTTTTAACTTGGTGTATATATTTAAACTTTCTTGGTTTAAATTTCTTTTTTTTTTTTTCTAATGTTTATTTATTTTTGAGACAGGGAGAGACAGAGCATGAACGGGGGAGGGTCAGAGAGAGAGGGAGACACAGAATCTGAAACAGGCTCCAGGCTCTGAGCTGTCAGCACAGAGCCCGACGCGGGGCTTGAACTCACAGAGTGTGAGATCGTGACCTGAGCCGAACTCGGCCGCTCAACCGACTGAGCCACCCAGGCGCCCCGGTTTAAATTTCTAATACAGTAAATGTTAAGTGGTGTGATCCACATAAAAAAATGCTCCCTGGGGTGCCTGGGTGGCTCAGTCGGTTGAGCGTCCGACGTCAGCTCAGGCCATGATCTCACGGTTCGTGGGTTCGAGCCCCGCGTCGGGCTCTGTGCTGACAGCTCAGAGCCCGGAACCTGTTTCAGATTCTGTGTCTCCCTTTCTCTATGCCCCTCCCCAACTCATGTTCTGTCTCCCTCTGTCTCAAAAACAAATAAACATTAAAAAAATAAAAAATAAAAAATAAATTAAAAAAAAAAAATGCTCCTTGAGGTCCTTCTACATTTCAGAGGGTGAAAGTGACCTGAGATCAAAACATTTGAAAGCCACTGCTTTACATTGGTGCATTTTATTCCTGAGATTGGTCCTCACTTCAAAAAACAAGCCCAGTTCCTCCAAAGGTGTACAGGGACTCACCATGAAGGAAACAACCACCAAATCTGTCAAAGAATGTGGACTAGCACACAGGTATACTGCCCTCATTAGCACTGTCACTGCAGCTGGCTGGGGTCACCTCCAATCTCATTTGGGTGAGCAGAGCTCCATGAACAAGCATCTGAATTCAGTCATTCACTTACTCAACAGCAGTTGTTCAGGCCCTGCTCCTGTTTGCCAGGTGCTGTGGTCAGTGATGGGAATGCAAAATGGAATGAGACAATGTGGCTCAGTCGGTTGAGCGTCTGACTCTTGATTTTGGCTCAGGTCATGATCTTGTGTGTTTGTGAGATCAAGCCCCACATGGGGCTCTGTGCTGACATCGCAGAGCCTGCTTTGGAAGCAGAACTCGGAAGTTAAGATGAGTTAGAGCCTCTGTGACTGTCACTGGCCCAACCATGAGTAGGAAACACTTGGGGCAGTGAGGTTGTAATGACTCACTGGGAAGCAAAGCGGTCATGAAGTGTTAGGAAATATGAACTAGTCTGAAATGTCAAGGACACTAGGAATCTGCAAAGTTCTTAATTTAGCTTGTATGGCTTACCTGCAACATATGTTTTGAGAACACACGTGCATAGCATATAGGTTCTTCCTTCAAGAAGCTTGCAGCCTAGTGGTAGTAACAGAATGAAGTTAGGGAAGTCGTGTTTTGATAAAATGAGAAAATCGTATCAAATGCTGCACGGATGTCAACTAGGCAAGTCACAGATGAGAGCGGCAGCAGGCAGTTGAAATTTTCAACACTGTGTTAAGGAAAAAGCCTAGAAGGAAGACAGATTGCCGCTTTAGGAAGTCAGCTAAAGCAACAAGACAGAATGGATAATTAAAATCGTTTCCAAAGATAACCACCTGTGAACTCAAAGAGGAGGCTTGGCTTGGCTTTGGGCTGTTTATTGTACAGCCCTCAATTCAGTATGAGGGAAGGGAAGATCCACAAAATAAACAAGGCTTGGGAGAATAAGCAGCAAAACGCAGCCTTGCTCTTGCTCTGTAATTAGGACTGAGTAATAAGGACAGGTGCAGAGAGCTAGATTCTTGGATCCAAAGGTGGCAAAAGGGAGAGAAATTTTCTTTTTGTCCCACACTGGCTACCCTTATTGTCATAAGAACAGAACATTTCTTCTCACGTAGCAGGGTGATGAACTTCAAGTCCCGGACCATAGGAAAGGCAGTGGGACTGAGCCATGAGAAAGGACAACACAGTCTAAGAAGGATGTGTCTCTTTCTCCTTTTTCCTGGAGCCTCAGTTGCATCCTACTCATTTATCTTCTGTCGTTGAGATAGAGATAGGCGTTTCCAAGGACAACTCATTTCTCAGAGCAGAAAATCAGGATAAATGTGAGGTTCACAGTGAAATATGCAGAATACAGAAAATAGAGAAAAAGAAATCAAGTCAAAAGCACAGGCACAGGATGCCTGAGTGGCTCAGTTGGTTGAACGTCTGACTCTTGATTTCGGCTCAGGTCATGATCTTGTGGGTTCATGAGATCAAGCCCCACATGGGGCTCTCTGCTAACATCGCAGAGCCTGCTTGGGATTCTCTCTCTCCCTCTCTCTGTCCCTCCCCACTCGTGCTTTCTCTCTCTCAGAAATGAACAGTAAAAGAAAAGAAAAGGAAAGAAAAGAAAAGAAAGGAATGTTTTACAAAGCACGGGGACAAAAAATGGGAAGCAAGAAAAAGTGAAGTCCTTTGCAAGCCATCCCCTCCCCCTACCACAACCACAACCACAACCAATGAGGTCCTTCCATCTTACAAGACCAGGGCCAGGTGGCAAAGCAGTCTGCCTTCCCAGGGGGCAAGTAAATGCTTTACAAATAGAGACTAGTAAATAATTAACACAAACCAATGCTGAGATTACATTTAAAATAGTTTAAAGCAGCAACCCAGGATGCTAAGATAAATAACAGAAGCATTTCAAAGGCTGGGCTCTGTTCTCTCTGGCATCTTCATGTTTTGTTTAGGGGAAGGGAAGGTCCAGGAAATAATGGTCTGCTCTGGCCATGGTCCTTCTGGTCATGCGGAGCCAAAGGCAACCCACTTATGGGATAATAGTCAAATATTTGCCATTTCCGTGTGGGGCTTATTTCCTCTACCAGTGGCGTTATTCAATGGTTTCATAAAACACCAAGGTGCCTTGACAACTCCTGGACTAATTCAGGTCACTGCTTCTCGTGGGTTGAAGCAGCACGTCCAATGCTGTTAATGTGGTGTGTTGTACATGAAGAGAAATTAATTCACAGCCTTTCCTTTCTCAGAAACATGATTCCGGTGACAGAATTCCGACAGTTCTCTGAGCAGCAGCCTGCCTTCCGTGTGCTGAAACCATGGTGGGATGTGTTTACCGACTACCTTTCGGTAGCTATGCTGATGATCGGTGTGTTCGGATGTACTCTGCAGGTAGGTGCCTACACTCACATCAAAATGGGAGCCAGAGCAAGACACTAAGCTGTTGAAACCTTTAAAAAGAGCTGGTGGTATGATTTTCAGCCATGTAAATACTAGTTGTCCTGCTCTACTTGTGTATGGTGTTTGTAGTCATGGAAGGGAGCCCAAAACATATTCACTGCACTTTCATATATGTATATATATTTGTATAAAACTAAATAAACTGGCCGTCAAGTGTTCTACTATGATAGGGGCATCCATAAAGCACTAAGAGAGTGCAGAGGAGGGGCCCGTGGCTTGGGAATGAGAGAAAAGGTGATGGTTGTATTAAAACTTGGAGAACCAACTGTATTAAGGGAGACGGAGCCAGGGGTAGAAAAAGATGCCAGGAAGGAGACAGAAAGCTTGAAGTCATGGGTGTGAGGAAGAACATGACACCTTTGGGAAACTGTCAGTAGGGCTGGCACTCACTGGGTGTCATCAGCATGAGAGTTGAAGCCATGCCTGTGAATGGAGTCACCAGGGAGAATGTGGAGAGAGAGATGACGTCAAGAATACCAACGTGTGAGCAAAGGAAAAAGGGGTGCCTCTGAGGGAGACTGAGAAGGGGCAGCCGTATGGAGAGGTGGAACCCAGGAGAGAGTGGAAAGACACGTGTGGTCAACGATGGCAGGCATACAACTCACTCACGGACTAAGGAGAAACAAGTAGCACCCGGGTCATTCGAAATCATAGTTTGAGTGGTTGGAAAAGTGAATGGAAATTAAAGACTGGCGTAGGTGTGACTTTCAGGCCGATCAGCTGAGAGGAAGAAAAACTTGGAAGAAAGGGAAATATCTAGAAGTGGTGCAGAGTGGAAACAAAGGCCTTTTAAAATTTGATTTTAATAATGGTAACACATAATGCTTCCTAAGTGACAGGTACTCTTCTGAATACTTGACACATATTTTAACTCATTTCATCCTCATGGCAACAGTGAGATATCGGCGCTATTATTATCCCCACTTACAGAGAGACAACAAAGGCACTGAGAGATTAGGGAAACCTCCAAGGTGAGTGGCAAAACCTTTACTGAGGCCCAGGCAGTTTGGCCTGCGTGTTAATCTCTAACACCATGCCCCTTTTTATTTGTAGGCTGAAAACATTTGGCCTCTCTCTACCCCCCAAAAAAGGATACCAGTGAAAATTCAGAATTTGAAAGACAGAAAAGACATACATTCATTTATAAATAAAACAAATAGTTGTTGAAGAACCTACTGTGTTCCAGGCACTGTCCTAGGTGCTAAGAATTATCAGTGCAGGAGAAAAAAGACAAATGCCCCAGCCATATAGACTTTAAATTTTATGGGAAAACAAAATAAGCAAAACCAGCTCATAAATTATATATATTAGAAGGTAATAAGGACAATGAAAAAGAAAATACAGCATACATGGATGGTGTCAGCAGGTGATATTAGGAGTTGCAATTCTCACGTAGGAAGCCTTCACTGGGAGGGTGACTTCTGATGAAGGAAGTGTGGGAGCAGACCACGCAGATGTCCAGAGAGGAGCCTCCCCGGCAGAGGGAACAGCAAAAGCAAAAGACACATGGACAGAGTGTTCACAGACTCCTTGCCCTTCTCCAGGAGAACTTGACATTTGACTTCTTCAGCTTTCTAGCTCTGTTTCCCTGGAGACCTGATAAAAGTAGAATGTTAGCTGTGTTACTAGGCAACGTTGCTTGTGATATAAATGACTACTGTTTGGTCAACTGCATCTGGACTGGAAGAATGATAAATGCCTGGTAGGAAGCCACACCACCGGACTTCTGTGATTGTGGTGACACCTATAACAGGGCATGTCCCTTGACACACAGAAAGTGTATCTATTGAGTTACACCAGAGATTAGTCTCTTTGGAACATAATAAGCCTTTTAAGCCAGGGTAAATGCAGACCCCCATGTCCAGTGGATCTCTTTTCCTTGTGCCTGAGATGATCCGGAGAGGAGGGGCCTGGGGAGAGACGAGGTCCTGGGCAGGGTGTGGATCCCACACAGACAGTTAAGAAGGTTCCTCCAAAGGTAGAAAGCCTGATGCCACATTGCTGGCAAGCTGTGACTTTAATCCTGGATCTTTCTAAGTGATTCTGGTACCAGATGAGTGTTAGGATAATCTTAAAGTCCGAATGTTGAGATAAACCTGGAAGGACCCCTGGTGATGTTATAAGCCTGAAGCAAGGATGTCCCTGGCATGCTGAAGAAAGCCAGGCCAGTGGGCTAGAGCAGAGTGAGCTAGGCACAGAGTAGAAGAATAAGGCCTGAGAGGCAGTAGTTGCAGATCACACAGGGCTTTGTAGGTCCCTGTAAAGGTTTGGGCCTTGCTCTGAGTGAGATGGAACATGTTTTGAGGTTCAGGCAGAGGAGTGTCATCTAACTTGTATTTCAACAAGACCACTCTAGTTGTTAAGAATACAGTAGAGGGGGCAAGGATAGAAGCCGGGAGGTTTAGAAGGCTAATTTCAGAAGGCTAGTGTAGGGGCACCTGGGTGGCTCAGTCATTTGAACCTCCAACTCTTGATTTCGGCTCTGGTCATGAGCCAAGGGTCATTGGATTGAGCCCTATGTCAGGCTCTGCACTGTGTGTGGAACCTGCTTAGGACTCTCTCTCTCGGGCGCGGGGTGGCTCAGTCAGTTGAGCCTTGGACTGCAGCTCAGGTCATGATCTCACTGTTCATGAGTTCGAGCTTCACATCAGGCTCCATGCTGACAGCTCAGAGCCTGGAGCCTGCTTTGGATTCTGTGTCTCCATCTCTCTCTGCCCATCCCTCTCTACCTCTCTTTCTCTCAAAAATAAGTAGACATTGAAAAACAATTCTCTCTCTCCCTCTGCCCCTCTCCCTCACTCACATGCTCTCTCTCTACAAAATAAATAAATAAATAATAAAATTTTTAAAAATCATTAAAAAGAAGAAGAAGGCTAGTGCAATAAAATCCAGGCAAGACATGAATCAGATGGCTTGCACCAGGATTGAAGCAGTGGTTCTGGATATATATATATATATTTTTTTTTCAACATTTATTTATTTTTTTTGGGACAGAGAGAGACAGAGCATGAACGGGGGAGGGGCAGAGAGAGAGGGAGACACAGAATTGGAAACAGGCTCCAGGCTCCGAGCCATCAGCCCAGAGCCTGACGCGGGGCTCGAACTCACGGACCGCGAGATCGTGACCTGGCTGAAGTCGGACGCCTAACCGACTGCGCCACCCAGGCACCCCAAGGTTCTGGATATATTTTTAAGGAAAAGCTGTAAGATTTGCTGAAAGATTGAATGTGATGTATGAGGGAAAAAAAATCATGACTAAAATTTTTAGGCCTGAACAACTGGAAAAAGCTTGTTTTTGAGCATAAATTTGAGTTATATGTTAGATATCCAAGTAGACCTGTTAAGTCAGAAGTTGGATAGAAGACTCGGGAAGGAGCTCAGGGTAAGTGAAGGATGGTCATCTTCACAGAGGAGGAGGTGATGGATCCAGGATCCAGTGGCAGGACAACCCTTGATTTGGGGGGAGGGGGCATCTTCCACCACAATGGGAATGATGGCTACAGATGCATTTGGTTGGAGGGGCAGGGGCGAGGCACAGAAAGATGAGAGTTTGCACCTACTAGCTTCTGTGAGGTAGAAAGCAACACATCTGGAGAGAGCTTGTGAGGGTACGGGAGGCCATAGGATGTGGCAAGAAAGGAGGCCTGGAGTAGGGTCCTTGAGGAGAAAGGCAAATATTTAGAATGGCCAGTTTGGGAAGTTACAGAGGGAGGTGACATAGATCAGCAGGAGGACTCTGTGCCTGTTTTACTTTATTACCATGGCAGGGCCTGGAATCGTTTCTCTTGTTGGCATATCCCATGGCAGGATGAAATGCAGAAAAGAGAAACCACACAGACTATCCATAAAAACTAGTAGTTAACCTGGAACAAAATGAAAACAAGAGCAAGAACCGATGAAAATATCTACAGTGAACATCCTTTAAGAAGTGCACCCATAGCAAGTTCAGAAGGGACAAGTGAGTTCAAGCACAACTGGAGCGCCTGTTCCTGTGTCATGGTCAGAATCCTGTTCCTGGAGCACAGCCCTGTTGCATCTTTCTGCTGTGCTGTAGCTCTTGGAACTCCCCACCTAGCACCCCACCCAGCATCACCGCGTATCAGATACTGACCTAACCTGGTCCCTTCACACACAGGCCTGTTTCATTCTCATAGTCTTTAGAAGAAAACGGACCCCAGTTATATAGATATGGGAAGTATAGTCTGAGAAGTCAAGGCTCTAAACAATGTGAAATGCCTCAAAGGAAGATTGTGTCAGAATATGAAGGTTACCAGTCTCAGAATTCGTAGGAGGTGGACCATTTGATTCAACAACATCCCCAAGTACCCACAATATGTCAGGCATTGTGTAGAGTGCTAGACACTGAAAGAGAAATATAATACAGCCCCTGACCTCAGATTGCTAGTAGTCAAAAGACCATAGAAATCCATAAGCAATGCCACTTAGCATGTAAGCACCTCAGTGGTGGTAGACTTCAAGAGCATTAAATATGGTGTCATCTCAGCTGCTGGAAGTTAGGAACTTGAGGAAATGAAAATTGAACTCAGTCTCAACGAATAAATATACAAAACTAATATATATATATGTATATATATACACATATATACATATGTGTATGTATATGTGTATATATATGTGAATTTATATATATACACATATATATGTGTATGTGTGTGTGTATATATATATACATATATATATATACACATATATATATACACATATATATATATATATTTAAAGGAGTGGAAGGAAAAATCAGCACAAACAAAAGATTTAGTATGATCATTTCACAAAGCCCTCATTGATGAGTATCAATGGCCTTATAGAGGGCGTCTCATGGTGGGTGGGACATTCCTGCATAGCAGAGGAATTGTCTTATCTCCAATGCTAATCGCATCTGCATTGAATAACCCTGATAAGGGAACCTGTTCTAGAATCTGCGTGTATTTTAGCTCCCAGAATGAAACTGTAAAAGTAAATTAGTCCCATTTTTCAGATGAGAATTTTTATCTGAAAGGTTAGGTGACTTGTCCCAAAGCCAAGAGGGATACAGTGGATTTTCCAATCTGCTGTTGATGCTCCAGAATGGGTCTTTTCATGAACGCTGTGCACACTGCTCTGGAATAGTATGGAAGCATTACACCTGCACAGATCATATGGCCAAATTTTGGATTGTGACACAGGATCTTAAGTATAAAAACAAGGGCAAAATGACCAAAAGGGAAAATAGAAAGTTAGAAAAAGAAGGAATTTCCTGAATTACATCTTAGATTTTCTAAAAGATGATTCACTGTACACCTACTATAAGAAAGAATAACTTTTAACCTATAGTAAACATTAAAGAAACAAGAAATAAAATATGGTATAAATTACTTAAAGTAAAACCATCTCATATATCCATATTACACATGAAAGTAATATTCTTTGGGGGGAGAATTTGCACTCTTATTTTAGTTCTGATATCATAATCCTCTGAAATTGACTTGATGACTGATAACTTCATAAACAAAAGGTTCTCTGTGAAGCTCAAATTCCTTTCCCATTCCCAAGGCAATAATTTAAATAATCATAAAATCTTATCATAAAATGTGTTTTTATGCCTTGGGTTTCCCTTTGTAAAATGAAAGTGTGATAATTTTTTCCGATCTTATTTACAAAACAAGTTACTCTTATGGTTCAAAAACATGACAAAGCAAAAAATCAAAGGTAGGGTTACAAGAGTGCTCGGTGGTGGTAAGAGTCTCTTTGACTCTTCAAATGGCTTTGTCCAGTGGCAAGTTGATTATCTGTTTATTCCTATAATATTGTGTTCATATAGGTTTAACACTATGCATTTTGAAACTACTGGGGAAAGGAAGAAGTTGTTATCTATCAATAAGTTGTTATCAGTGTTCATTCTTTTTTGCTCTGATGTAAAAGGATTGTCGTCAACACTCTGGTCTTACTCTTCTGACAAATATTTGTCCATTTCCAAGCAAGTAGCTATTTTCAAGGCTGCCATGGAATAAGAGAATGTATAAAGAGCATTCCTTAGATTACGTCCGTCCACATAAGAAGCAAATGTAAACTCATTGTGAACCGGGAGACTGTGCATATCCTATTCCTGTATAGTCATACACCCTTAAGGACCAGTAGTGTAAACACCCAACTTTTTGCTATAAACAACGCTATTCAAAAACTCAACACACTCAATAAAATGGAACAAATCCTGAAAGGTCAACACATTGCTTCCTGGAAAAATAAGATTGCTTTAGATCTCTGCTCAGTGACTCCAGGTTATCTTATTATGACCAAATCCAAAACAGCCCCCAGGCAGGCTGTTCCAAATATAGAGTTAGTAGTTAGAAACCAGAAACAGGAACTGGAAGAAACAAGCCCCCTGGAAGCCCAAGGGGACTGCTTCGTGACTGTTACACAAGAAAGATATTTCCTGCTTTCTGAATTAGGAAAGAAAAAAAAGCCAAGAGAATGATTTCAATGACTTGAAAGCACCTACAAAAAAATCCTCGGGGACTTAATCCAATCCCCAGGAGCAGTCCGGCCAGCAGAGTTACACTGGAGAAGAGTTTGGGACATCTGGTGTCCCATTATTGGTGGGAATTGAGTCCCACCTTGATTTTTTGGTACATATTGAAGGTAAGTTCCACCTCTCTGAGTTACAGCCGTCCATGTCAGTTGCACGACAATGGCCTTCAGGTGAAAATGCTCACAGGCAGTTCCCAGGAAAGTACAGGTGGTAAAAATTGTAGACTCCAGAATGATTTCAAAAGAGTTCACTTTGATAATGTGTCCTGAGTTCTGGCTTCTGTCTCCTTCCCGCCCCCCCCCCATTCTCTGTCCCATACTGTCTGGATTTCTAGTTGATCTTTTTCTTTTGTCAAATTTGAATTTAAAAATGGAGACTCAGAAATTCTTACTTAGCCTGTTGTGTTTGGTGAAATTCAGAGTCCTGGTGAAAGAGCAGATGGCACTAATGGGTAGGCTCGAAATGAAACCCTCATCTAAGATCATGTTTTATGAAGTTTCTGTGTACCCTCATGTCATCATTCTACTCTGAGTCTTTGGGGAATATAAACAGAAATCATTTGGTGGCAAAAATAATTTTAAAGAGCACCCTTTCCCATCTCTGTAAGATGGTGGTAGGTCCTGTAAGAGAAGCACTATTTCAAAGTCCCTGTTACATCTAAGTAACAAAAATATGCCTTAGTTAGGACTTCCTTGTTATGGTGGTTTATTCAGACTGATACTTTTGATCTTCCCTAGAACATGACGCTTGTCATCTTTCACCTTGACAACTGAATAGGCAGTGAATCCCTGGCCACCAGAATAATATATGAGTGCCTTTCACCTCATCCTCTTGGGTTTAACATGGGGTATGAATCTAAATGCTTTTCTTAGATCGTCTAATGCCGTCCAATGCCAGTCAGTGAAGGAGGAACATTTGCCTTTATCTCACTATTATTGACTGTTATGATCGTGTTGCCTATTGATTGTTTAATAATACACCTTTTCCCTCAATAGCACAGCACTGATAGCCTTTAGGATTTTTTGTGGGTTTTTTTTTCTTCCTATAAGAAGCAAAGGAGATTTAGTCTCTGTTGTTGAGCCTGGATTGTAATTCATCAAGACCTATGTTTAAAGGTCTCTGTTGAGTAGGTTTGCTCTGATATGGAGGGCATGATCTTGTATTTCTAATCAGGGTCCTGAACTTGGAGACCCTCCCCAGTCCTCTAATCCTCCCAAGCAAACACCGACTAGCCCTCCCCTGCCCTCACTTGGTTCCTCTTCAAGTCCCCTTCTTCCATTTCACTGAGGACACCACACTGATGATATGTGGGTCATCTCAGCCACACAGGGGCCCTGAGATCAAAAGATTTGGCTAGCACTGGGACTGCATTTTAACTGTAAGGCTAGGAAATTTCTAGTTTATATCTGGAGTCCTCTGTTTAATATAAAGAGTGCTTGCTGTGCCTTCTCCCTCTGTGGTAATGTTTTCTTTATAAACTCTTACATTTTTGTTATATTTAAAATTTCTGTTGTTTGGGAACATTTAGCCTTTGTATAGTTAAAAAAATTTACCCGGTATTATTGTTTTTTGTGCTCACTTTTTAAAATATGTAATAAAACACTCCCAACTAGAAGATTTAACAAAAAAATAAGATACCATTCAAAATAGCACCAAACCTATCATGTATGTAGGAATTAAGCTAACAAAGGATACACAGGAACTTCACAGAAAACTTTAAAATGTCTAGTAAATGACATAAGAGACAATTTTAATTAAGGGGAAGATATTATGTGCCCTTAGCACAGAATTGATATTACAAAGAGGTCCAGTCCCCATGAATTATTTTATGAAACAAAAGCAATATTAATGAAATTCCAGCTTGGGGCGCCTGGGTGGCGCAGTCGGTTAAGCGTCCGACTTCAGCCAGGTCACGATCTCGCGGTTCCGGGAGTTCGAGCCCCGCGTCAGGCTCTGGGCTGATGGCTCAGAGCCTGGAACCTGCTTCGGATTCTGTGTCTCCCTCTCTCTCTGCCCCTCCCCGACTCACGCTCTGTCTCTCTCTGTCTCAGAAATAAATAAACATTAAAAAAAAAAAAATACAAGAACCCAAAAAGCACAGTAGTCTATAGACATTTAGTAAGAAACAGAACTCTATATTCTTCAAGATTTTGTTGAGGTGCTACTATATTTCATCATGGTATAATAATCGATGTATGCAACAATAACCCTGAGATACCCAGAGAAGTTAAAAATGACAAGAAAATATATATTTTGGAAAATTTCTACCAAAAAGTGTTTTTTGTTTTGTTTTAAAGTTTTAGGGGCGCCTGGGTGGCGCAGTCGGTTAAGCGTCCGACTTCAGCCAGGTCACGATCTCGCGGTCCGTGGGTTCGAGCCCCGCGTCGGACTCTGGGCTGATGGCTCAGAGCCTGGAGCCTGTTTCCGATTCTGTGTCTCCCTCTCTCTCTGCCCCTCCCCCCCTCCCCCGTTCATGCTCTGTCTCTCTCTGTCCCCAAAATAAATAAACATTGAAAAAAAAATTTTTTTAAAAAAAATAAAAAATAAAAAATAAATAAAATTCCAGCTTGATTTTTTGAGAAATTTGATAAACTTATACCAAAATTTATATGACAAGTGCTCACTTGGGGGTGGGATTAGAATGGCACAGGGGAACAAAGAAAGAGATGGAGGGGGAAGAGGAGGGGAGAGAGGAGGGAGGAAGAAAGGGGCTTTGCGTGAACTGATAATATACTGTGCACTGAAGAATATGGATAATTCAAGCCTCTGCCCTTGAGGTTCCCCTCTCACTAACACACACACACACGCATACACGTGCGCACACACACATTCAGCCCACCCCAACTATATAAACTAATTTATTCAAATGTTCTTTATAGAATATGCGTCAGGTGCTCCATTTAAATCTCATCCTTTTTCTTTCAGTTATAAACTTTTAAATCTCTGTACAAATATTTCTATTGGATTTCATAAGCTGGAAATTCCTTAACTCCAAGTTTTACAAATAGAAGAATCACTAACTCTAAGATTTATCATCCTTTTGTTTCAAAAGCAAAAATCTAGTAACATAAATTCCTAGTAACATAAATTCCATAAGACCATGCCTCATCTGTCAGATTTATCCTATATCCCCATGACCGAGAGCAGTAACAGGCAGGTGTGAGTGCTCACCAGAAGCCATCCCGCAGAATGAAGGGGTGAGTGAGCAAGGAAGAGTAGATGAGACATGTTTTGCCATGTGCTAAGGTACAGTGAGCATCCAACAGCCGTGGGAAGGAGCTGAGACCTTTGAATCACAGAGATACTGTACTCATTTGTGGGTGTTTCACACTGTAACTTCAGAGACTGTGACCAGTACGAGAGGAACCCACGGCCCCTGTCTGAGGCCTGATGGAAGTACACTTAGCCTAAAGTTGAGAAGATTGAAGGGAACATGAGCATAGACAGCAGACACCTGAAGGGCTGCCTTGTGGAAAGTTGAAATGGCTTAAACCATCCCATGTGTCCTAGAACACCAAATAGAACCAATAGCAGAAGTTCTAGGAAAGAAGATTTGGGCTGAGTACAAACTCAGACTCTCAAAAAGTCAAGAACTTTCTGAAAATGTCATGCAAAGTAGTGAGGTGTCTCTTCTTAGAGATGCCCTTCCAGAAAGCGAATGGCTCAAGAATCCACGTGTCATGCAAACAATGTTCCTTTGTTCTCTACATATAATAAATAGTGCCAAGCAGTGAGGTTAGGTGGTAATAAAACATGACAAGTCCCTGGCAAAAAAAATGAAAAATTTAAAGTGCAACATTAGATATAAGTGAATTGTGAAAAGTAAAGCCATGTTAGGAGAGTGACAAGTGTCCTACTCTAAATAGGGTGGTCAAGGAAGTCCTCTCTGAGAAGGTGCCATTTGAGCAGAATTAAAGGAACTGAAAGAAGGAGGTGTGTAGGTATCTAGAGGCAGAAAATGCCAGACAGGAAACAGAGGAGGACAGTGTTCCAGGTACAGAGAGAGAACAGGGAGTATGGTCTCTTGCAGTTTTTCTTGCTTGGATCCTCTTTATAAGGCTTGACATCACTATTAACCTAAAGTGAGCATTACCACTAATGCCTTGGAGCACCGTGCTCCTGCAAATAGCATGTCTGAGGTTGACGCTTCCAGATTTAAGTCGACTCTGACATCAGACGTAAGACAAAGAATTTAACCCTACAGCATTTGGAACCTAGGACCTTATGAACTGCTAAAGCAATTAGCATGACCCCTTGTTGACACTTCAGCCACAGTGTGTGGCAGAAAGTGTCAAGAGCATATCTCATCACGCCTACTTCAAGTTACTAAAAGACTTCAAGTTGCTAAAAGGCAGGGTGCGTGTCTAATTCATCTTTGTGCTGCCCACCTGCATGTCTTAGACTTGACATGCACTCAAGAAACGTGTTGAGTGGATGCATTAATATGCTTCAGCAGCTCTAAGGATTCAGTGACTGTCATAATAATAAAAACAATTACATGAACTTGCAATTTAAAACTGAACCAAAAACTGACAGAGGAAAGTTTTGTGTGGGGTAATTAATAAGGAGGTGATAAAAATCAGATCTTCCCCCAAAAGTAGAAAAAGAAGCCAGTAGCAAATAATTTTCCTTTAGTAATATCAGAGAGTAACCACAGCCTTCTAGAACTGGATAAGACTTGGGGAGCACCATCCTTAGAATAATTAGCATAAACCCAGTGACAAAGAAGTAAGACTGGCTCTGTGAGCAACAAACTTGGGGGGGAAAAAGTCCTTTGAGGATGTTTTGCAATAATGGGCTAGAAAGAGATCAGCACACCCTGACTTATAGGTGGTTATGTGGCTTCATGTGTTAGAAAACTAGAGCCAAAATTTGTATAGAAAAAAATAGCATGCTGTTAGAGCAAAGAAATTTATAGAAATTGAGGCACCTCAGCAGAGCAAGTTATAGAGTCAATCCAGTGAGACCAATGGAGTATATTTTACAGACTGAAAATTTGTTATGTTTGGCATGTGTGGTGGTTTTTTAATACAATTGTAGTTGACTCTCATGGTGAAAACCAGGTTTTTCTTATCTAGACAATTGCCCATTTATTCAGATGTTGTACAGAGAAGTATACTGCCAGCATCCCAAAGTAAACCATATTATGAGCAGTGATTAAGCTCCAAAGCAATATTAATACTTGACCTACTACCCAGGGATTGGATTTTATGAGCTTCCCTAAGAGTCTAAAAACCTCCATGTTGTTTTGTGGGAAAATGGTTTCTTCATTCTAAACAACCAGTTTTCAAATGGACTTTTAAGGGTTTTTTTATATTCATTAACTCTTTAGTATACGTTCGTCTTTCAGGGGGTTTTAAAAATTAACATTTACTGGTTCTTGAGTAACGGTGATACTTCCATGATATCGGTTTATTCTGTTCTTTGAAGTTTGTAGTCCCGCACTAATTAAGTTTCTCTTAAAAATAAAAATAGAATTTCAGAATTAGAGGAGAATTTAGAGGTGAGTTAATATAAGTTCCCATCCAATATAGAAATCTCTTCTATAACATTCTTGACAGATTAATACCTAGTTCCTATTTGAGTATATGTGGTGATAGGGAGAAGTGTTTTGTTCAGTGAAATTTTTGCCATGAAACTGCAAGTAAATCAGTACTGGCGGTTGACTAGGTGCCCGGGACTGTGTTAGGTACTATGGGGGATACAAAATAATTAAGGCTCCGTCTCCTTAAGGAATAGTTGAAGAAGCAAAATAACAGACTTTCATTCTACCGTTTTGTTTGCTGTGCTGTGTGACATGCTAAGTTCTGACAACACAAAACTTGCTCTTGACTCTGAAGGTGTTTAAACTGTTGCAAAGATAAACATTCACATGCATCCTTCTAAAACGCAAGATAATTGCTGCAGTGTGTGTGCATGTGTGTGTGTGTGTGTATGCGTGCATGCTATATGGTCATATTTCAACAACCAGTTATTGCAATGACTACAAAGCAGGAAAAACAGTTAAGTCTACCTGGGGAAATCAAGTTTGTCTACATTCTATATAGGATGATTTAAATTATATTCCTGGGGGAAGAAAGTATAACTCTGTGTTACAGAAAATAAGACTTGTGAGGCAAAGTAAAATTTAATTATATGTTCCCTTGGAAGATTATAGCAAATAAAGACTCTTAGATTTTTTATTTAACAGCACTTCTTCTTCTTCCTAAAGAATAGAGGAGTAAAGGCTTTTAAATATGCATAGTGAGTTTTCATCAGGTAATAATAGCAGGTTCTAAACATTAGCTTTCTCTAAGAAGTAAACTTTGCTAACTGGCAAATTAGGGTCAGCTATTTTTAAATTGAGCTGTGTCTCCCTACTCAAAATATATTAGTCTGTAAGAGCTGGTGAGATTCTTTGCACTGATACCTTAAGCTAAGGCTGTATAACTTTAAGTTCAAATATGTTAGCTTATGTTTTGCGATGTTGATGTTAACTTTTTAAAGTTTTTTTTTGTTTTTTTTTGTTTTGTTTTTTTGAGGGGAGAGAGAGAGGTAGAGAGGGAGGGGAGAGAGAGAGAGAGAGAGACAGAGAGAGAGAATTCCAAGCAGGCCCCACGCTGTCAGAGCAGAGCCTGATCTGGGGCTCAATCCCACGAACCATAATCAAGAGTTGGACACTTAACCGACTGAGCCACCCAGGTGCCCCGATGTTAACTTTTAAAATGTAGTTACTGTGGGTGATGTATGGAATTGTTGAAATACTATATTGTATGCCTGAAACTAACATAACACTGTATATTAACGGGAATTAAAATTAAAACCTAATTTTAAAAAAAGAGGGAAAAAAATTAAAATGTGGGTGCGAGATGTTGGGCTCAGAAATGCCTACGGCAAAATGAGGAAATATGGTAGAAACATATCTTCTAGTTCACTTTTGTGCATGATCATACTGGTTAGTCATTTAGTTTTATATTTTTAGAAATTCTGCACTATCAGGGCACCTGTGTGGCTCAGTGGGTTGAGCGTCCACCTCTTGACTTCGGCTCAGTTCATTATCTCACGGTGTGTGAGATCGAGCCCTGAACCGGGCTCTGCACTGAGAGCAAGGGACCTGCTTGGGATTCTCTCTCTCCCTTTCTGCCTCTCCCCTGCTCACTCTCTCTCTCAAAATAAATAAATAAACACTAAAACAAAACAAAAAATTCCACACCATTAACCACAAATCTTCTGTCTAATAAACAGGCCATCAATTACATCACCATTTTAACGGAAAACATGAACTCTCCCATAGGTTTTTAGGTGAAACACATGGTTTTTCTGAGTCTCAGTTTTATTCAATGAGCAGGATTGGCATCATTTCCATTTCACAGTTTATTGTGAAAAAAATGGTGGTAAAATAGAAATGTATTCTTTTTAGTCTCTTTAGCTATAGACTTCAAATGCCTTCATCTGGTGCATTTCCTTCAGCCCTAGGTGTGATTAGTTGGGTCTCTGGCAAACAGATTGAGAAAGGTCTAAGAGAAAGGACCAAATGCTCAATTCTTCCCTCTCCCAGAGGACCCTACAGGAGCTATATGGACAGAGGACAAGACCAGGCAAAAGAACATTTGATAAAAGAAAAAAAAAAGAACATGTAATAAAAGAACATTTGATAAAAGCCCCACTCTGTCCCCAAACTCACTATATCAATCTCCTGGTGAGCTAAGCCAGACCTCAGATAAGCCACAAGGCCTTCCTTTGCCTAACCACTGAAGGCTATGTGATCTGGGGTAGGAGGAGGGGGAGGGCAGCTCAAGAAGCTGCCTTATCCTCTTTCCCTGCACTTTAATCCCTGCCTGTCCAGAGTTGGAAAGGGCAAGGAAGACACTGAGATCGGGACAGTGGGGGGAGGAGATTGATTGTCGATTCTCCCTAAAGCCAGGGGGAGAACTTGTCTGAGCTATCCTCCCCAGGCCCTCCGAGGAGATGGTCCGCTTCCAACAGAGGCAGTTCCAGAGCCATCATATCACATCAGCTTCAAGAAAGAAGAGAGACTTCAAAGTGGTGACCCCCAAGGGAAGTTCTAAAGAGAGTCCAGAACAACTCATCTTGAGAGCTCATGCCACTTGAACTCAGAGCCTTCACCCCTTATGAGCACCAAGATTCACCACTTTTCCTTGAATGCAGCTGTCTCTACTAACCCCATTTCTCCTAGAAAGAAGGAAGGAGGAACAAAGGAGGATCTTTAGTTCTACCCCGAGGTCAACCACCTAGATAAATCAGAAAAAGACCCATCACTGAAATTCATCCTATATGGTAAAAGATCCATTTGCCTGGAATGTATGGAACCTTTCTTATCCAAATTAATGATATTTCTGGAGTCCAGATAGGTTAGCTTCCAAAAAGCATGATGATTAAAAACAACTTTTTTCCTTACCATCCAACACACCTAAATGAATAACACTTGCCTTGACTTTTGCCTTTCCGGCAAGCTTTCCAGGATGTCACAACAAGGCACAGGCATTCTCTCGTAAACTATACCATCAGTTCCCTCCCATAGATTGACCACAGCCTTGACATCGTTCACTTGATGAGCAATTTATTCTTTGATTATTAGCGTAAATTAGTTTTTGTTTAGTAAAACAGTTTTTTGTTTGTGTGTGGATGCTTCCATTGTTTAGAATTCTGCATCTTTATACAGGTTGTACATTGTGTGGACCATCCAGAGGATTTGTTTCTCTTTGGACCCCCCCCTCCCCTGCCCAGTTTCTCTCCTCTTCCTTCAGCTCACAGTTTATCAGAGAACTGCAGTGTGTCCAGGGATAAGTCATGTTGAGTACAGAACTAGTATTTCAGTCCCTGGAGATTGCTTTAAAAAGAGCTTTCCCTTCATTATTTCAAGAGCATAATTATAAATATTTTAAATTTCTCAAGCAACTGAAACAGTCTCCATTATGAATCATTAACTGTAAGTTCCTAATGTTTATCCAGTTTTTTTATATTCACTAAATCTTCTCACATGGTTTTGGCTTTAAAATGAATACTTTCCACTTAAATCTTGAATTGCAGTGGATCAAATAATGCACTAGTCCACTTGGCTTATGGGAAAATGCCATGAAGCAAAATGAAAGCAGTTTTGAATCAGACCCACTCCTCCATTTTTCAATTTTCTATTCCAATTCCTTTTATATCCTAGAGCAGCTGACCTCAAAGAGGGAAAAGAAAACACAAGGTAAATACAACTAGGATACAGAAATTGAGAGCATCCTTGATGGCTGGAAAGTCTCAGGCCAATCAATGGTTTAAAAATATATAACATTTATAGTATATAGTCATCCTTCCCTCAAAAAGTCAGTATGTCTGTATTTACAGTGGTAAGAGAATCACCTTTGTTAAGTGAAGTGTCAAATGTATACATGATCCTAATGGAGGCATGATGGTTTCTTTTTCATTTGGGAATAAAGGGATAGTGCCTTGCAAATCTTGGCCCCTTCTTTGTGTATCTTAAATGAGTAAGCACTTAGCTCCAGCTTTACGAATCACTAGGCAGACATCACCTGGCAATTTGGAAGATGTGTGAAATGAATTGTTTCATCTCAGAGGAAAGTAGCTAGAAGCCAAATATTTCCTGATGCTCACTGGCATCTGATCTTATAAATGCATGTGTTTGCCATTGTAGTTTGTTTTCCTTAGGTGAGAACATGTGTTTGTCTATTTGCCTGATATTTATTACGTACCTAATTTGTGCCAGGCAGTGTTAATAAGGATGGAGCCCACTTTTAAAGAGCTTCTTGGTCTAGGAGGTAAAATGATAATAAACAATTATGCCAGGTTTCCTTAGGTGCTATGATGGGGGAAAACCAGGGCTTAAAAGACTTCCAGTTCTGTTTAACTGTATACCTTGTTCTGTATAGTAATGACTCAAGAAATGAGGCTTTAACTTTCTCAGTAGTTAATTCTTCCACCAGACTAGTGGCATTTAATTCCCTTAAGCTTAGACATTTCTGATAATGCTTAACTTCAGAAGATGTACTTGCTGTCTGGGATTCACTCGTGTACAGATGAACCCTTTAGCAAGTGTACTATTGCTGTACCTTGCCACCGAGAGAATTCATAAACTCAGATATCCAAATTTCAGTCACTCATCCCTCTGATCCCTTGGA
Organism: Herpailurus yagouaroundi; assembly: GCF_014898765.1. Lineage (NCBI taxonomy): Eukaryota > Metazoa > Chordata > Mammalia > Carnivora > Felidae > Herpailurus > Herpailurus yagouaroundi. The sequence goes on from NW_024412388.1 coordinate 76,520,649, forward strand.
GTTATTCTCAAATAAAATAAATTCAACTATGCCTCAGAGGTGCCAGAGGATGACCTTTTTTTTCCCTTTTCCTTTTCCTGTTGTTATTGAGAAAATGAGCAACCGATAAAAACAGGCATTTCACTCAGCCCTTTTGTGTTTTTAATAAACACCTTAAAACTGGGCAATTTGCTTGAGGCTGGTGTTGTTTTGTTTTGTTTTTCCCTCTCTTTCCTCTTACTATCTGGGTATATACTTCCTCCATACACAGGGTATTATTTCCTGTCCACGATAGAAGTCTTAAACGCCATCCTTGAAGAGAAGGCCGGTGCCCTGCGCACAGCAGGCCGGGAACCTCACACCCTTGCAGCAGCCACATGTCCCCAACTCCCCTGGAGACTGGGACCTGGTTTGTGCTGGTGAGAGCGTTGCTGCGTGTGGCGCTCGGGGGTGCCTGTGTCTGTGCTGCCGCGGTCACCGCCCCACATACACACATTCTGGGCTTGTGAACAAGGCATTTGCTGAGAAAGAAAGCATTTAGATGTTCCCCCCTTGAGAACCATCTTTTCTACCTTTTCAGTTCCTTTTCTCTCTCACCAAGATTTGTGTGTACCGAAAATATTTTCAGTAGTTAGCCCTGAAACAAAATCTGCATTTTCAGAGTGAATCCTGTCACTGACAGATGCAAATATTGCATCTCTTGAGAATAGGTGTTTTCTTTATCTTCTAGCACCTTGTTTCTGGGGGAGTAAGTGTGTGCGCTCACTGATGACTTAGAGATGTGAAAATTCATTTCCTTCCCTTGGTTCTCCATCCCTTCTCCAAGGAGGAGGTAGTGTGCCTCAGAGAGGAAGAGCTGCACTCGACCTTTGTCATCTTTTCTCTTTCCCTTCCCAAGTGCAATCCTTTATTCCTGCCTCTGCAACCACGAGGTTCTGACTTGACCCTCCCGTAACCACCACGTCCAGTAGCTTTGAGGGGCAGATGGAGGTGCTCCAACCCCATGAAGCCTTCCCCGCTGACGCCAAGCCTGAGTGTTCATTGTACTTACCACACCGTTCATTTGCTGTAGATCCTGCCTTATTTGCACCCCTGCTTCACTTTTTATATGGCTCTTTATGCCACTCCCGTCAGATTATAACTACTTTTAGAACAGCAAACCTTGGTTATGTCTCCTTGATTTCCCTGTGATGCTTTGCATAGAGTAGATATTCAAGAAGTTTTAGTTGATAAAACTAAAACTGTTCTATCCTAGTATCTCTGAACAAGTCTGAGGAATAGGTCTTTAGGATCTGTTTCTTGCAAGGCCATTCTTGGGTTACCAGAGATTGTTTTGATCTGTCAGACTGGGAGGAATTTGGATGATTAGCTGCAGGGTAGAACCCTTTGGAATCAACTGTATTTGAATCTATGGAGCGGAGAGAGGATAAAGTTAATCACTTTTATATTGGCTCATCTGCCTTTCTGTGGCTGCCATCTAGCTAACTAGAGCATAACCCAGTTAAAGCACTATCTCTTTAAAGAGTCAACCACAGGGGTGCCTGGGTGGCTCAGTCGGTTAAGCCTCTGACTTCAGCCCAGATCATGATCTCATGGTTAATGAGTTGGAGCCCCATCAGGCTCTGTGCTGTCATAGCGGAGCCTGCTTTGGATCCTCTGTCTCACTCTCTCTGCCCCTCCCCCCCCTCTTTAAATAAACATTTAAAAACAAAGAGAAAGGGAGAAAGAAAAAAAAAGAAAAGAGAAATAAAGAAAAAAGAAAGAAGAGAGAGAAAGGAAAGAGAAGGAAGGAAGAAAGAAAGGAAGGAAGAAAGAAAGAAAAGGAAAGGAAAGAAAAGAAAAAAGAAAAGATGGAGGAAAAGCAAATGAAGGAAGGAAGAATCAACCACAATCTAAAGAATATGTCTGGATCATAAGTTAGCATATTGGAATGACACCTGCCTTTTTATCACATGCATCAAATGTTCTCACTTCTTTCAGTGATAACATAGTCATAACTACGACTTAAAGTCTAAACCAGAGGGGCGCCTGGGTGGCGCAGTCGGTTAAGCGTCCGACTTCAGCCAGGTCACGATCTCGCGGTCCGTGAGTTCGAGCCCCGCGTCAGGCTCTGGGCTGATGGCTCAGAGCCTGGAGCCTGTTTCCGATTCTGTGTCTCCCTCTCTCTCTGCCCCTCCCCCGTTCATGCTCTGTCTGTCTCTGTCCCAAAAATAAATAAACATTAAAAAAAAAAATTAAAAAAAAAAGTCTAAACCAGAGAAATAATTTTTGGGTTATAGTACAAAGAAAAAGAGTAATGTACTTAATTGTTGAGGTTGTAGGAAAATAAGTACTCTCATATGCTGTGACAGTGGGAGATGTATAAAGTAAGTCAGCCTTTTTTTTTTTTTTTTTTTTTTTTTTGGTGGGGAGAGGAATTTGGCATCAAAAATGTGCCTTGTTTGGCACTACCCGAGCAATGTGGTTCTTCATAATGTTAGTCTTAAGACGAAATTTTTATACTAGAATGCACATACACTCTTTTCCTTCTGGAAAAGATACTAAAGCAAGTGTTATACTTCAAAACATTCCCTCTGTTGAGTGTATATAGCCATGATAAAGTGTAAAAAGAGATAACGAAAATGCATACATGGACTCAAAAACAAGACCAACATTTGTGTGGAGCAGGAACAGAATACTGAGTGAGGCTGAAGCAGCTGCCGGGCTGTTAGCCAAAAGCAGGCAGTAGCAGCCAGGGGCTCAGCTCCTGCCAGCAAGGGGAGCTAAAAATGCACCGAGCAAGATAAGAGACTAGAGCCTGGTCACTGTTTGAAGCCAAAGGCCCCCACTCCCAAAAAGAAGCTGAAAAGAATGGCAAGTAACTGGATGGTGGACTGACACTTCTGAGGAAACTGTGCCTCCAGCTGGGAGCTGAGCCAGCCTACCTGCTGTATCCTGACCGGATCCATGGGATCCTGACATTACAGCGGAATGTCAAAATACCGTGATAAGACCTAATGGTGGGTTGGGGGGCTGGGGATTGGGTGCAGGGAACCGCAAAAGAGCGCACAAGAGATGGTGGAAAACAGTTTCATCTCCCAACCAGCCTACCACCCAGAGCACAGGAAGAAAACTATGCTAAGAAAAGGCTCTCAGCAAAATTAGCCTTTGGAATACTGATTCACCTGAGATGAAACTAAATTTTGAAACAAACAGGAAGTTCAAATAAATATACTTACAGTGGTCAAAGAGATAAAGGCATAACAATTAAAAAATGGGTACCTATGACATAAGAGCAAATGGCTATAAAACATTTAGAAATTTTGAGCCTGGGTGACTCAGTTGGTCAAGCATCCAACTGCTGGGCTCAGGTCATGACCTCACGGTTCTCGGGATGCAGCCCCACATTGGGCCCTGCACTGGCAGCATAGCCTGCTTAGGATTCTCTCTCTCCCCCTCCCCCACTCACTCTCACACTCTCTCTCTCAAAATAATTTTTTTTAAATGTTTATTTATTTTTGAGAAAGAGAGGGCACAAGCAGGGGAGGTGTGGAGAAAGAGAGACAGACACAGAATCTGAAGTAGACTCCAGGCTGTGAGCTGTCAGCACAGAGCCTGACACGGGGCTCAAACTCATGAACAGGGAGATCATAACCTGAACCAAGTCAGATGCTTAATCGACTGAGCCACCCAGGTGCCCCATCAAAATAAATATATATTTTTTTAATTTAGAAGTTTGGGGATGAAAAAAGTCACTGAGCTTAAAAATATGAAAAATAAGACTGTACTCAGCTGCAGAAAGAAGTAATGAATTAGATAAGCATTCTGAGTTTACCCAGATCCCAGCAGAGAGAGGCAGAGATTAAAAAGCACACACACACTCCCATGGGTGATCGATTGAGAGACTCTAACATACCTCTAATAGGAATTACAGGAAAAAATGGAAGAAATGATGGAGCAAGTGTGGAAGTCATATTTAAAGATTTTGCTGAAATTTTCCAAAATTGAAGAAAGTTGAGTCCTTAGCTATAGATATTGAGCAGGATTAATCCACACACATTCAAAATGAAAGTGAAATTGTAGAAGACCTGGTATTAAAGGTAAAATCTTAAAAGTTGTCATAGGGAAGGAGATTGCCCACTAAAGGACAAATGCAGAGTGACAGCAGATTTCCCAGCAGTGAAAATACAGGCCAGAAGAAGATGGAATAGTATTTTAATGTGCTGAAGGGGAATTACTGCCAACAGAGAATTTTATAACTTATGAAACTATTCAAGAATGAAAGCAATTGAGGCACCTGGGTGGCTCAGTCAGTTAAGCATCTAACTTCGGCTCAGGTCATGATCTCACAGTTTGTGAGTTTGAGACCCACATGAGGCTCTCTGCTGACAGTGTAGAGCTACTTTGGATCCTCTGACTCCCTCTGTCTGTCACTCCTCCGCTAGCTCATGCACACTGTCTCTCAAAAATAAACAAACATTAAAAAAAAAAAAAGAATGAAATCAATAGGGACATGTTCTGACATACAAGTATATGAGTTTTCTATCCACAGACCTTTATTAAAAGAATTATTAAGGGATATACTTCAACTAAAAGGAAAATGAACCCAGAGAGAAGATACAGGATCTAAGAAAACTGGTGAGCACATGACTTAATAAATATGTAAATAAACACAATCACCTCTAGGTCATTTTTTAAAATGTGTGTTTCAGAAGAAAAGTAAAACCCCAACAATAACAAAATGCGATAGTTCAGTGGGTAGTTAAAATGTGCTTGGAGTGGGATTGCAATAGTGAAAAATTTTAAAGCGTATATTCTAAGAAATTATAGGTAGGATCTTTCTAAAAATACAGTCTACACCTTACTAACCCAGCTGAGGCAGGATGGCAAATAAGAGATGTGGAAAATGTTAACAGTGCAGGGGAAGGCAGAAATAAATCCAAAGACCAGTAAATATACAAATATGAGTGAGCAAAGTAATTAATGGATTTAATTCACTTGTAAAAAGAGAGAAATGATTTGTTTGGATTTTTTTTAATCCATAAAAGACATACCCAAAAAATAAAATCACAGACAGGGTTGCAAAGTAGATTAAAGAATAATATTAAAAAAGAAAAGTTGGGGGGCGCCTGGGTGGCGCAGTCGGTTAAGCGTCCGACTTCAGCCAGGTCACGATCTCGCGGTCCGTGAGTTCGAGCCCCGCGTCAGGCTCTGGGCTGATGGCTCGGAGCCTGGAGCCTGTTTCCGATTCTGTGTCTCCCTCTCTCTCTGCCCCTTGCCCGTTCATGCTCTGTCTCTCTCTGTCCCAAAAATAAATAAACGTTGAAAAAAAAAATTAAAAAAAAAAAAAAAAAAAAAAAAAAGAAAAGTTGGTGGGACAGTGTCAATATTAGACACATTTAGCCTTGCTATCTTCAAGAATGCACTCTTTATCAGAACAAGATACATACGTGAGTTTTAAAAGATGTGTAAATGCTTATAGTCACCACCACAGACAGGATACAGAGGAATCCCAACACCCTAAGGAATTCCCCTGTGCTGAAACTCTGCAGGGAACCCCCGGCAACTGCCCACAACTTCTCTGTCCTGTTTTACAGAATGCCGTGTAAAGTCAGATGGCACATAATTTTTTTAACACTGGCATTGGTTTCAATAGAAAAATTGCCTAAGCGCATGTCGTCATTGGAATGTTTTTATTTTATTTTATTTTTTTAATTTTTTTTTTAACGTTTTATTTATTTTTGGGACAGAGAGAGACAGAGCATGAACAGGGGAGGGGCAGAAAGAGGGGGAGACACAGAATCGGAAACAGGCTCCAGGCTCTGAGCCATCAGCCCAGAGCCTGACGCGGGGCTTGAACTCACGGACCGCGAGATCGTGACCTGAGCTGAAGTCGGACACTTAACCGACTGCGCCACCCAGGCACCCCAAGGAATGTTTTTAAATTATAGCATATCCACACTATGAATTCTGGTGGTCCTTAAAATGAAGTAGAGCCCTATGTGCCAATGTGTTAAGATCTTCAGGACTTATAATGAAAGTGAAAAGCTCGAGGTGCATGAACAGTCTATATAGTAAGATCCCATGTGTTTATATGTCATATATATGCAAATACACAGATATAGATCTGGAAGAGTGTACACCAGACTTAGCAGGGCTTACTAAGGAATGGCACAAGGGTAGAAAGGGAGAAAGGAGGACTCTATCTTCTGTGTTAAAGATAAGTATTCATGGGGTGCCTGTGTGTGTCAGTTTATTAAGCGTCCATCCAACTCTTGATTTCGGCTGAGGTCATGATCTCGCAGTTCATGGGATTGAGCCCAGCATAGGGCTCCATGCTGAGCATGGAGCCTGATTAAGAGTCTCTCTCTTTCTGTCCCTCTCCCTTTGCCCCTGTCCCACTTACACGCTCTCTCATGTTCTCTCTCCCAGAAAAAAAGTGTTAAAAAAATGATTAGAAAGAAGATTTATGATAGTGAATAATAAAACTATTTAGGCATAACTTGACATTAAATATCCAACATCTATGTGAAGAAAGCTATAAAACACTCCTGAAAGGCATAAAATTGGGTGAAAACAAATGAAAACACACCATGAAGGAGGAGAATCAATGCCATGAAGATGTCAGTTCTTCTTAAATTAATTTATAAATGTAATTTAGTCCCAATAAAAATGCCACCAAGGTGTTGTTGTTTTCTGGATCTAGACAAGTTGATTTTAAAGTTCATCGTGAAAGACAAGCATGAGATTGAGCACTTACCACACCAATTACTGATTAGTTGTCTTTTTGCTGTGCTTGACCTTGAAGGGGCTCTTTTTTTTTTAAAATGTTTATTTATTTTTGAGAGAGAGCCACTGAGTGTGAGCAGGGGAGAGGTAGAGAGAGAGGGGGACACAGAATCCAAAGCTGTCAGCACAGAGCCCGATGCAGGGCTCAAACTCTTGAACTGTGAGATCATGACCTGAGCTGAAGTCGGATGATTAACCAACTGAGCCACCCAGGCGCCCCGACCTTGAAGGACTTCTTGTTCTTCTATTCCTCACATAATATCTGGCATAAGTAGATACTCCAAGATGGCTGACCTCTCCTCAGGGCATGCATACAACACTCCACTTTCATGTTCTGTCTGCCCTACCCCACTGCCATCAGTGCCATTTATATCTGTGGCATGTAACAGATAAGCTGGCCCTTCTTCATGTTGCTCTTTGTTATTTCAAGCAGCTTCTCTGAAGCTAAGTGGTTTTGTTTTGTTCTGTTTTGCTTTTACCCTCAGCTCTTTTGGTGTCTCATTCATGCCAATATGATACTTTTTCAACTTGTTACCGCAGGTGGGTTCTGCTTTGTACTGCATTGCTTTTCTAGAAATTGTGTAAGTTAAGTAGATCTTATTTTTACATTATACAGTAAATGCTATAATCCTAACAAAGTACTGGGAATCAAATCGCTATCATCAAAGGTATATCATACAATCAAAGATGGAGGAATGAACAGTAATGATTTAAAATAGTGAAAATTACTATTAAAAGGCCCCAATTTCCTTTGACCATGCAGGGCATTTCAATAGGTGATAAAGTATTTCAACATATTCCACTTAATATTCCACTTAATTCCACTCTGTGGATATAAATTTGACAATTACAATGTTAAATATTTGATTCTTTTCTTAGATATGAGCAGCACGTCAGGCATGGTTTAGATGGCTTGTTTCCTTTCCTAAGGCAGCCTGAATGTTTATTTTATTTCTCTTGAAAACACACTGAGTTCCTTCCCCCTACCAAAAACAGCTGTTATGTTATCTCAAAATAATTTACCAGTGGGAATGTATGAATCCAAATTTCACTGAGCCCACTTCTGAAACCTTTAGGTTTCTTTTCCAGAACTATTTCCTAGATATCACAGTGATGGAAGACTTTTGCATGAATAGTTTTATTCCTCCAGGTTCTTTAATTGCAAGACCTTGAGGGTCATAGTATACATTTTTATCACCTAGATGTCAGCTGCTCCTTAGGATCCAGAGCCTAATGGATCAAATTGCAGTCCATAGCCCCATGACCCTCTCCAAGTTCTACAGACTCCTGGAAGGGTTTGGTTCTTATGGTTCTCATTCCTACTTCCATGGAAACAGTTTAGATGATAGACTATTACCATCCCTGGCAAATTCTCCCCATCTGTACAGTTTGGATCCAGGCATGAAATCTTCCTTTTTGTTGTGATTTTTACAAAATTTACTCCCAAAAGCTGTGTGTGTGCGTGTGTGTGTGTGTGTATGTGTGTGTTCTGTAGCAGATTATACCAAAGTTTCGGGGAAGATTGAAAGGTATTTATATCTCAAAATAGAAATATGGGGCACCTGGGTGGCTCAGTCAGTTAAGCTCCTGACTTCAGCTCAGGTCATGATCTTGTGGTCTGTGAGTTTGAGCCCCGCGTCAGGCTCTGTACTGACAGCTCAGAGCCTGGAGCCTGCTTCAGATTCTCTGTCTCCCTCTCTCTCTGCCCCTCCCCTGCTCACACTCTGTCTGTCTCTCTCAAAAATAAATAAACATTTTTTTTAAAATGTAAAAAGAAAGAAAAGAAATAATGAGCATATACTCCAGCCTCCTACCATGTTGCCTGACCTATTTTGTTTGATTCTAGCCCCTCTCTGCTTTGCTGACTCACCACTTCCCACCTCCAAACCTGTTCATCCCCAGATAAAGTAGGGTTGGCCATTGTTGTTGCCATGGCTTCACCTGACCTTTGCTCTCAGTGATCACATTCTGTGTCCCTCTCCTCCTTGTTTCCAAGCTAACTTAGATATTTTCCTTAATATAGATGATTTTATTCAAGAATTATTCTCATATCCATTTAGGATAGTAACTTTCTCACCTTGCTATATTTTGAGTTAGATTCTCTTGCTCATCCTGCTTTTTCAATCTTTTTCTCTTCCCCTACCCCATTTCTTCCCCCTCCAGTCTCTCTTTCCCTTCACAAACACACATTGTAGCTCCTGGTCTCAAGCCCTTTTCCTCCAAAGGCATTCTGAGGGTTGCTCCTAAATAAAAATGGACTTCCTCTGCATTGTGATGTGTGTGTACAAGCTGGTGGTGATGGTCTGAGCCTTAGTGTTTCGTGGAGGGCTTTCTCCCTACCCACCCCCCAGGTGCTCTCCCTTAGTCCTGCACCAGCAGCCTGAGACCCTGATATTCCTTTGAAATGTGTGTTCTAGCCTCTCAGTGAGGCTTGTTTGATGCTCTAACCTTTAAATTACTGGACAAAGGTAAAGAGAAGAGAGGTATGTAGATTTAAATAGCAAATTTCTCAAAAGAGCAAGAAAAGTGAAACAAAAAATTTCGAGTTCTTATAAGCTGCTGTTTTTTTACAAAAGATACCACAAAAACACCCTTTACCATTTGTTGTTTTTGCTGCTGCCTTATTTTTGTCTGTCTTTCCCTTTTTTACTGTACCTTTGAAAATATAGATTCTTCTCCGGTTCTTCTCAATGCTACAATGTTCACAAATACTATGTCTATTAAACACGGCGGGGGTAACTTCCTCTCGCCTGTGGCCGTTTTACTATTCCAGTCTTCATGCTCTTACTGTTGGACTCCTTAACCTGCCCTGTTCCTTTTCATCCTTTTCAATCCAGGTTCCTGGATTAGGCAACCTGCCATCACATTCTTTGGGAATTCTCCTCTGAGTTGCGTCTCTGCTGGAGTCTTCTATGAAATGTTCCCTCAGCAGCCCGAGCAGCTATTGTTCTTAGCAAGTGAACACCAGTATTTTTTTGACTCTCTGCTCACTTCTGAATAGTTAACAGCTGCTGAAAAATAGAACACCATCCTTACCCTCCTGGAATTTAATAAGTAGGCACCTTTTTAAAATTCTGTCTTTGTGAAGATTGAAAGAGAAATAGGGCATCAGAAGGCTGAAAGGAACTTGGGGAGATCAACTGGACTGTTCTCCGTGAAGCCCTCAAAGAAGAAGCTGGGTGAGATGGGAAGATGTGTGGAATTAGAAGAACACAAGTCTGTAAACAAAAGACAGGTTTAAATTCCTACGCTACCATTTCCTAGCTATGTGAACTTGGGCAAGTCACTTCCGTTCAGTTGGGTTTCTTCTTCTGTAGAAGGGAGAGAATATGACCTGCCTCCCTGGCATGGCAGATGTTAGCCAGTCAGGGACCTTTGTGCAGAATCTAAAAAGGTATCCCCGCTGTGTGACCATAGGTAGCCCCAGGAGGATGGAGCTCCCATCCTGCTGAGGGAAACACAGCAGGATTTCAGCCCACCCTTGCCCCCTTAGTTCCGCACCCTCTCGTGCCCTGCATATCCTAAAACCCTACACAAGCTCCAGAGGTCTGTCATCTTCCACCATTAGGAACAAGCCTGGGGAAGCACTGGGCAGGGGGACAGTAATGGGGTCTGCTGGTTGCTTGGCAGGGAGTTAGCACTGAAGAAGGTGTCCGCCTTTTTACCTTCTAACTGGTCTTGCTTTCACAAATGGATTCTCCTGTGTTTTCATCACAACACTGACAATGCCTTATTAACATATCGGCTCAAATGTGTCCCTCTTAGGGAAGGTCCTCGGGGAAGTGCTCCCTTTCCCTGCTCAGCTCTGGCCCCCACCTACTGCTTACTACACAGACCGTTACAGCATCCAGTGAGACCACTAATGGGAAAACATCCAGAACATGACCCCAAACTGAACTGCTTACTTGTCTCTCTTCTGTATTCCTTAAGGATAGTCTGGCATTCTAGGCTTCCTCTTCCTATTTTCAATCCCAGGGTTTTCCAAGGTAGAGTGCTTGACCCCCCAGAAGTGCAAAAGATGCTCCACTGAAAAGTGAGATAAAAACAAAAACTTTTAGACAGGAATACCTCATTTTATTGCACTTCCCTTGATAGTCCTCTGCAAATACTGTGTTTTTCACAAATGGAAGATTTGTGGCAATCCTGTGTTGGGCAAGTCTGTTGGCGCCACTTTTCCAACATTTACTTGCTTTGGGTCTCGGTGTCACATTGTAATTCGTGCAAGGTTTCAAACTTCTCCGTTCTTATTATTTGCTGTGGCGATCTGTGATCAGTGATTATGACTTGCTGAAAGCTCAGATGATGGTTCGTATTTTTTTGACATAACACTTTTGCACTCTTCATAGTCTATAGTATAGTGTAAATATGCACTGGGAAACCAAAAATGTCATTTGACTCACTGTGTTGCAGTGTTTGCTTTATTGTGGTGGTCTGGAACTGAACCTGCAATATCTTCAAGGTATGCCTGTATTTATTTTAGGCTTAAAGGGAAGGGAATTAAGCTTTTCTAATATTTCACATATGAATTGACAGGACTTTATGGTTATAATTTTGAATAGAAATAAATATACCGGGTGGGCACGCTCAACATTTTTTCCCTGACATGGGTAAGTGATAAAAATGTTCGAAGACCACCACTCCATTCTCACACCTCTGTAGCCACCAAATTCTGGTAAAATGCAGACCCATTTATTATTCTTCCCTGCTGCTTTTGTGGGTTTTTTTTTTTTTTTGGTATAATTTATTGTCAAATTGGCTTCCATACAACACCCACTGTTCATCCCAGCAGTGCCCTCCTCAATGCCCATCACCCATTTTCCCTCTTCCCTGCTTCTTTTGATTGACATAATATGTAATTGCTCCCTGCTTTATCTTCCAGGACAGAACTTATAAATTTTTTTTAATGTTTATTTATTTTTCCGAGAGAGAGAGAGACAAAGCGTGAGCAGGGGAGGGACAGAGAGAGAGAGGGAGACACAGAATCGGAAGCAGGCTCCAGGCACCTGGAACCTGATGTCAGTACAGAGCCTGATGCGGGGCTCCAACTCACAAACTGTGAGATCATGACCTGAGCCAGAGTTGGACGCTTAACCGATTGAGCCACCCAGGTGTCCCAGGACAGAACTTTTATAACTCTTGTAGAGAGACTTCCTCTCTCTCCCTAGCCTCATTCTTTCACTGTTATCTGCACAGGGTATTGAAGAAGTAAGCTTTTTTTTCCCCTAAAACATAATTTGCATAAGGTAATTTGTTACTTACAATAAAGTAAGATTGGTATCTTTTTTGTTTAATTCTAGAAATTCAGTAAAATAAAATAAGAATGTGGGCTCTGGGTGCAGGTGGCCTGAGTGACTTAACATTTCTGTGCCTTTCTCCTCATCTGTGAAACGGGAATAATAAGAGTACCTGCCTCATCAGATTAAGGTGACAATGAAAAGAATGATTACCTGTGACATTCTTAGAATAGGGTCAGTTGCATATTAAACACAGCAGAAGTTTTCTGCTGTCACCCACTATAATCACCATCCGTATCTTCATCCCTCAGAGAGAGATGGGCCACACCCAGACATACGGAACTCTGAACTGGAACTACCAGTGTCAGTTCTGGATTCACCCACTTTCTCAGCAAATACATACTGGTGTTCTCCTTTGTACTGGGCGCTCTGCGAAGTGCTGGATGCTCCACTCCATTGTCGGACCTCGTACTTCTCTCCGGTGGCCTGTATCTCCCATGCCATCAACGCGTGATCACATCCCCATGCCACAGCAGCTCACTTGGCAACGGATTCAGTTTCTGCTTCTATAATCCATAGAAAAGGCTTTGCTGTTTATGACCAAAGTCACTAAGTATTTTGCTGTTGCAGAATCACTGAATGCTATGGTTTTCCAGCCACTTGACATCTTACAGTACAAATAGATCTTCCCTGCATTATTAATCCCACATGTTATTGCTGTCGATTCCTTGGGTGCTTATTCTCCCTCTACACAGTTTGCTTGTTGTTCAAAGAGTTCCACCTACATGGACTTCTTCGTAGGGACAATTCCTCCTGGTTGATTCAAAGAGTACGCTGCCTTACATTCCCTCATATTCAGAAAGTATGTGCGCACTATCTCTTACCCAAATTTCAATGTCTGGGGCCACTGGACATTTTAGGGCCACTGGACATATTTTTTCTGATGAATTGAAGTATTGGTACAGGAATAAAAGTTGTTGAGGTAATATTTTGTATAAAAAGCCAGCAAGTTTAAACCTAATTATTTTACTGTGGAACACTTCTGTATTGTTTCATATCTTTCTGCAGAGAGATGAAATGGCTTTCATAAAAGCTTAGTAAATTCCCATTGTAATAAGGCCATTTGCACTCCTGTGCATGCAGTCCGGGATATGGGTAGAAAGTAAAGGGGAAATGATAAAGACAAATTCTTCCACATTCCCTCCTTCCAATGCTTTTAATTCTCATACACAAGCTTATGTCATCTCAGAAGCCATCCGATTCAAGATTGAGCCTGATAAGGGGTGACTAGCTGGCTCAGTCAGGAGAACATGTGACTCCTCATGTTGGGGTCATGAGTTCAAGCCCCATGTTGGGCATAAATCTTACTTAAGAAAAGATTGAGTCTGATAAGGACATGTACTTCCCAGTGATTGATTCTCCCAGGCTCCAGTGAGGGAAGAAATGCAAAATTTTAAAACACACAAATATTCTTTAGATATTTATTTTGTTGTGAGTTCTAAGTCCTAGCAGAACCGCTGTGTTTTATGTCATGACTTACACATGCTGAACAAAGTCAGATATTTCACTTTCCCACCATGTGGGCTGAGGATAAAATCCTGGTGCCGGAATCGAACGTTGTATTCTCCAGGCAAAGGAAATGGACATTTATTGGATGTTATTGCTGCCCTCTCCACACTAATGACATTATCAAAGCTCTTTGAATAATATAATTTGAAAATATTACTTCTGTGTTTCAGGTCATGCAAGACAAGATTATCTGCCTTCCAAAAAGGGTTCAGCCTTCTCAGAACCACTCTTCCATTTCAAATGTCTCTCAGGCAGTTGCCAGCACCACCCCACTGCCTCCCCCTAAACCATCTCCTACTAACCCTGCCACTGTGGAAATGAAAGGACTAAAGACAGATTTGGACCTTCAGCAGTACAGTTTCATAAACCAGATGTGTTACGAGCGAGCCCTCCACTGGTATGCCAAGTATTTCCCTTACCTTGTGCTCATCCATACCCTGGTCTTCATGCTCTGCAGCAACTTCTGGTTCAAATTCCCTGGCTCCAGCTCCAAAATAGAACATTTCATCTCGATCCTGGGTAAGTGTTTTGACTCTCCGTGGACCACCCGGGCTTTATCTGAAGTGTCTGGGGAGGATTCCGAAGAAAAGGACAACAGGAAGAACAACATGAGCAGGTCCAACACCATCCAGTCTGGTCCGGAAGGCAGCCTGGTCAATGCTCAGTCACTAAAGTCGATTCCCGAGAAGTTTGTGGTCGACAAGTCCACGGCGGGAGCACTGGATAAGAAGGAAGGTGAGCAGGCAAAGGCCTTATTTGAGAAGGTGAAGAAGTTCAGGCTGCATGTAGAAGAAGGTGATATCCTATATGCTATGTATGTTCGCCAGACTGTACTTAAGGTTATAAAGTTCCTGATCATCATTGCCTATAATAGCGCCCTGGTTTCCAAAGTTCAATTTACAGTGGACTGTAACGTTGACATTCAGGACATGACTGGATATAAAAACTTTTCTTGTAATCATACCATGGCCCATCTGTTCTCAAAACTGTCCTTTTGCTATCTGTGTTTTGTGAGTATCTATGGACTGACGTGCCTTTACACCTTATACTGGCTGTTCTATCGTTCTCTCCGGGAATACTCTTTTGAGTATGTCCGGCAGGAGACTGGAATCGATGATATTCCCGATGTGAAAAATGACTTTGCTTTTATGCTTCATATGATAGATCAGTATGACCCTCTGTATTCCAAGAGATTTGCGGTGTTCCTATCTGAAGTGAGCGAGAACAAATTAAAGCAGCTGAACTTAAATAACGAGTGGACTCCTGACAAACTGAGGCAGAAGCTCCAGACGAACGCCCATAACCGGCTAGAATTGCCTCTCATCATGCTCTCTGGCCTTCCAGACACGGTTTTTGAAATCACAGAGTTGCAGTCCTTAAAGCTTGAAATCATTAAGAACGTAATGATACCAGCCACCATCGCGCAGCTAGACAATCTCCAAGAGCTCTCGCTGCACCAGTGCTCAGTCAAAATCCACAGTGCAGCGCTCTCTTTCCTGAAGGAAAACCTCAAGGTCTTGAGCGTCAAGTTTGATGACATGAGAGAGCTGCCGCCCTGGATGTATGGGCTCCGGAATCTGGAAGAGCTCTACCTGGTTGGGTCTCTAAGTCACGATATTTCCAAAAATGTCACTCTTGAGTCTCTGCGGGATCTCAAAAGCCTTAAAATTCTCTCTATCAAAAGCAACGTTTCCAAAATCCCTCAGGCCGTGGTGGACGTGTCCAGCCATCTGCAGAAGATGTGCATACACAACGACGGCACCAAGCTGGTGATGCTCAACAATTTAAAGAAGATGACCAATCTGACGGAGCTAGAGCTGGTCCACTGCGACCTGGAGCGCATTCCCCATGCCGTGTTTAGTCTGCTCAGCCTCCAGGAATTGGACCTCAAAGAAAACAATCTGAAATCTATAGAAGAAATCGTTAGCTTCCAGCACTTGAGAAAGTTGACAGTGCTCAAACTGTGGCACAACAGCATCACCTACATCCCGGAGCATATCAAGAAACTCACCAGCCTGGAGCGCCTGGCCTTCAGTCACAACAAAATAGAGGTGCTCCCTTCCCACCTCTTCCTATGCAACAAAATCCGATACTTGGACTTATCCTACAATGACATTCGGTTTATCCCACCTGAAATCGGAGTTCTACAAAGTTTACAGTACTTTTCCATCACCTGTAACAAAGTGGAGAGCCTTCCGGATGAACTCTACTTCTGCAAGAAACTTAAAACTCTGAAGATTGGGAAAAACAGCCTATCTGTACTTTCCCCGAAAATCGGAAATTTGTTATTTCTTTCCTACTTAGACGTTAAAGGCAATCACTTTGAAATTCTCCCGCCTGAACTGGGCGACTGCCGGGCTCTGAAGCGAGCTGGGTTAGTTGTCGAAGATGCTCTGTTTGAAACTCTGCCTTCTGACGTCCGGGAACAAATGAAAGCAGAATAACTTATTTTTCTTTAGAGCTTGACTGACACATGCTTCTACCAAATATAGTATCAATAATTAGGTAGTCTTAATGCCTTTCCTATTTTATTTTATTTTTTTTTCTCTTTCACACAAAACAAAATGTACACAGAGATTGAGCAAGGAGTATGTATTTTTTAATAAAAATTTAATTGTATTTTCTCAACATTAATATTTTAAAGTTTTATTTGTCCTGGAACCTAATGTATCTATTATTGTTTTCTACTGACAGGAACAGGTGGTTCCATCTGTTTTTTGTTTTGTTTTTGTTTTTTTTTGTTGTTTTTTTTTTTTTGTTTTGTTTTTTTCCTTTTTTTTCCATTCTTGTGAAAGGGAGGGAATTTTGAGTTGCATGCTTTTGGTATTTTTTAAATAGTCATTTTGCCAAGGTCATTTTTAGCTTGTTTACACCTGTACAGAGTCCTTGTTTTGTTTTCATTGTGTAGGTACCAAGGAATTTCAGCTAGTTTATTGTAATACCAGCTGCCTTCTCCATTGGCCAAGTCCTTCATCCTACAGAAAATTTTTCTCTGGAGTGTAAATTCACATAAGTGCATTGTCACAGACGAGTGTTTTTAAAATTTCTCCTCCTCTCCAAAAGAACCCTAAATTGTGTTATTTCATATACCTGACAGTGAAAGTTATCCTTAGGCTAGGATTTTGTGAGTGAAGACAATAATCTTCCATGGTTGGCTTACTCGAATTGGTCATTTGTAATCTAACTGATCTGCGTTTTCAACGACGTTTCAAAAATATCATTTAAAAGCAAAATACAGAGGCCCGCCCCGCCCCTCGCCTTTTAATCTTAATATTGCTATGTAGTACTGGTGAACAACCTTAGAGAAGCTAGATTTATTTTAATTAAAATAGATAATTAAATTTAAAAATCAGAATCAGAAGCCTGGTTTTTAAGTAATTTAATAATCTCTGATATCTTGATATGTGGGTACATCAGATGGAAAAAAAAATCGCTGCGAAAGCACTCTGTTAAAGGGCTGGCGCACTGTAGTCAGGCGCCCTGATTGCCCTGGGCGGTGTGGGGTGGTCATCTATTCAGATTCTGCCTGTTACACAAAATACCCGTATATACAGAAATGGAGCTCCCTTAATCCTGCCCTTGCTGCAGATGCCAGTGGTGCAAGCACAGGAACTTTCTGCTCTTTTTTGGCTTAAAATAAGCATCTCATCTAAAATGGTTCTTTTACTTTTGTTTTAAAGGGGCGAATAAATAGCTAAGCGGATGTCACTCAAATAATTTTTGCTTGATGGTCAGCAGAGCTTTTATTTATCTTTGTATTTAAACCAACATAGTATGCATCTTGGGCAAAATCCATCACTGATTCTTACTCTGTTAGAACAGGAAAATGAAAAGACTATTTGTGCCCTCAATCCAGGAACAGTATTACCAATCATGGGATTTTTGTTTTACGTAGTAAATCCATACGGACTGTTTCCGGAACTCTAGTCTGATCTAAGAAAGTTTTGTGACTTAACAGCGCAAGAAAATAGGAAGATGATTTGGGGGTTTCAGAACACTGCTTTTAGAATTTGCTCCTTGGTCCTGGTGATTTTGCTCAGTACTGCTTCGAGTCGTATACAGAACATAACTACAGAAACTCCTCAACGGATACATGTACCTCAGTGGTGTTTTAAATGTTATGAGATGTCATGGAGTGAAGGATTTGGGAAAGAGATGCTTTTCATTTGTTTAATAATGAAATCACATAGTCCAAAGTGCTTTACTGTTTCTGCTCTGTGTTAAAGTGTTCAAATGGTGATTTTGTATAACTGATTTATTTCCCACTGGAACTGAAATGATATGTTTAAAATAGTAACATGGTTATATTTCTTGTATGATAAAATATTCAATTCCAGAATATGGTTAGGATCCTGATTATGAACAATGTGTTGTATTTAGAAACATAGCCCTATTTTGTTTTAAGCAAACAAAAGACCTGGAAGATTCTCCATGGCCGAGCATGACAAAAGTACCCTGTTGAAAGGTAAGCTTAAATAACTACTGGTAAAACACTGGGTGCACTATATTTCTGGACAAAATTTATAGTTATTTTCTATGTCACCCTTCAAAAGGGATCTATTCAGGTTAAAAATCATATTTATGCTGAAGTGTTTATCTGGTGTTAATTCATAATCTCATATGGGTTCATAACTGAAGTAAGGCACTAATAAGTAGTTTTCTCACTTGTAATAATTTGTTCACAATTCCAAGGGACTTTGACCTGCTTTCTTAATGATGTCACAGGCTGACCCCAAACGTAAATTCTAAATAACATCCAGTAAATCGGTATTGCTCTATGACTTTATGTTTTAACTAAGAAGGAAAATTCATAGATGTTTCTATTAGATTTTATAAAAATTCAAAAGTCTCAAATGTCGTCTTGAGTCTCAATTTTCTGACTCTGGCCCTTCTTAATATTGTAAGTTTTTGTTCACATTTATAAGCAAAAAGTATTCAATTACGTTTAGCCTTTAAATGGGAAACTCAGGTAAACGAACTGCTGACTTTTCTAAAGTCCTTTAATGGATCAACTCAGTGTAAAAGGGGTATTTACAAGTGCTCCCTTTCTGTATTTTACAAGTGCTCTTGCTAACAAGGAACAAACTAGCTCTATTTCTCCAACCTCTATAGGATTCATGAGAAACTGCTTATGTAAATATAAAAGCACCATATGTAATCATAACTCCTATGGCTGCTTGACGCCCATGATGGGTATGCTTTTTGGTGAGTTTTAATGGTTAAGTATCGAACAGCTTATTTGTCTGGTGATGGTCTGGTTGAAACAGAGCATATAAGTATATCCCGATGGAACTCACACCTAAGGAGACCACACCTCAGAAACTACTCATGTGTTAGGTTTTTGTTTTGTTTTGTTCTTAACACAACATTTTTAATATAAATGTTCTTGATACAGTGAAACCTGTTACTTACAATTGTAAATTTTTTCTTATTGTTCATGCACCTCTTCCCTGCTGTTACATTTCCTATGTAGCTACTGTAAAGAGTTCGAACAATTCACATGGCATCCTGTTCAGCAGGCACTGCGTTTTCAGAAAGCCTTGGAAAATATGCCTGCTATGAGTATTTTGTTCATTCAGAGGTTCCACTTTATTTGCCTCTCAAGCCGTCTTCATGAAAGAGCATCTTAAACCTACTGGATTCTTTCTTGGGCTACTTGGTATGAGGAAAGCCCAAGTTCTTGCAATATGCTATCTTATGATTTCTGATATTAAGAAAGAGAAGACAAATTCTTTACACCTCTTCTTACCATTTCCCCCAAGAAGAGTTTTGCTGTTGTTTATTTTTCTAATTCTTTTTTTAAAAAGTCCATTTATAAGTAGTTTATTTTACTTTCTAATTTCATGCCAAATACCTGATCCATAGTAATGATGTATTTACTTAAACAGTGAACATTCATGATCCATCTTTATGAAAATGGTCAGCAGTACTTAGTAGTGAATACATAAGATACATTTTAATATAATTTCAACTCGTGTTCTATTAATTCTGAAAGTGACCACACTGGTCAAGCAGTTCACATTTTTGGTAGGATCTCAATAATTCACAGTAGGGTCCAATAGCAGCCTTAAGTTAGTAAAACAAAGGAACAAAACAGAGCAGTGAGCAGTGAGGGGAATGCCTCAAGAGTCCGTAAGGTATTCTCATCTTTGCTTGTCTATTCAGACACGTTGTAGGAAAATTTGGACAGTCTCAGCCAGGCCTGCCATTGATTTTTCAGATTTAGGCCTCAGTGACATGCTTCTAATACAATTTCATACTAGCTTTCAAACTAGGTGTCCACTCTTACTCCTTTCTCCCAGAGCCACACACTGACAAAAGTTAACATCCTGAAGTTCATTCTGGGGAAAGGAAAGAGTGTCCTCCCGCCCCCAAGGAATTTTTTGTTTGTTTGTTTGTTTGTTTTAATCAGAAGACCTTGGGGCGCCTGGGTGGCGCAGTCGGTTAAGCGTCCGACTTCAGCCAGGTCACGATCTCGCGGTCCGTGAGTTCGAGCCCCGCGTCGGGCTCTGGGCTGATGGCTCAGAGCCTGGAGCCTGTTTCCGATTCTGTGTCTCCCTCTCTCTCTCTCTGCCCCTCCCCCATTCATGCTCTGTCTCTCTCTGTCCCAAAAATAAATAAACGTTGAAAAAAAAATTTTTTTTAAATCAGAAGACCTTGAAAAAGGGTACTTTGAAGAGCTTAATTTGTTGGCCGTGTTAAGTAACAGTTCCTCTGCATGGTTTTTAACGTGGTATAAATTGGCTTTCTGCGGAATACTAGTCTCTCTCCCACCTGATCCTGCCTCTTCAATGAATATCTTTACTGGGGTTGAAACTCATAATGCCTTATGTGCTCACTCAGTTGTTGTTTGTTTGTTTGTTTGTTTTTCCTACGACTTGTTTTCTCTCACTGTCTCTATGTGTTCAGATTGTGTCAGATGCTGGTAAACCTCTAAGATTGTCAAGGAAATGCTTGAAAGTTGATTTGTCACAGTGCGAATTCATGATAAAATGTCTTAGTGTTATTTGGCTATGTAGTACATAGGAACGGAAAATAACTTAAATAAAGACATTTTTGTAATTTAAAATTGAGGCTTGTCCCTTATTCGATTGTAGAAATCATATTTATCTTTTGCATTTCTCTGGTGTTTTGCATGTTGTGTTGCCAAGGCTCTCCGTACTCTGCAGGAAGTAGGCTGCCTGGATCCTTCCACTTCGTGTCCAGCCTGTTTCTGCAATTGTGACTAATTATTTCCTTCCTTAATTCACTGCACTGCATCTACCTAAGGTGCCCCTGGAGTTTCATTTGGGCAATTAGCACATTAATATGTAATCTGGGGTGCAATTTCTGTGCATTTGCCAGATCAGATTGTACAATTGCTGTCCAGCCCAGCTTTCAGTAAATACTTTTATGGTCATGATCGTGGGTACTTAAAGGAATCAAAATGGTTCTCAGTTAGGATGCCTCCCCTTGTTAACCACGTACACACCAGGCTTATGGAAGCATTTTTTAGGAAAAGTGAATACACTTTAGGAAAAGTGAATACATAAGAAAACCATGATTGGTAACTTTTGAAGCTAATTTGTCATTTAACGTATTTTTCTATAGTCATCTATGACTCGTTATTTTACTGATGATCAACTGATAGTCCTTTGGAGAAAGACTATTGAGACTAGGAAGGATTCTGAGTTGGGGAGAGGCCCTGTGAATGTGGGCATCAGATTGTGTGTGAGCTCGAGAAATTTTGGACACAAGAGCAGAGAAATACAATAGAATAGACAGCTGGTGATTTCAGTGCAATCTGTACATACGAAAAAGGCTATCCACTGGTACCTTCTAATGTCCCATCTTCTGGTCCTTTCATTTATACAGAATAGTGAGATAAACACTGGAATTATATAAATTCATTCACTGTTGGTCAGGCTAGTAAGATATAAGCATTTTTGTTTGGGTGCAGAAGTATATAAGAGGAAAGTCACTGAAGGCAATTTTTGACTCAGTGGGGGTACTTACATGGTCATAGACCTCCATATTTCTAAATCTAAGTTTGAATGTTATCCTAAATATCCAAGTAGTAAAAAAAGTGAAAGGCTGAATTATTTTTGTGTGTAAATCTTTGAATGCAGGCTATACTTTACATTTCATATTTGAACAAAGCAACGTACAACCACATATAAGATTGGGCCCACAATAGATGACAGTTTTTTCAAAGTTAAAATATTTTGCATAAAAGACACAGCATGAAGCAAAGGTAATATTACCAAATGTAAACCAAATTGGCCATTCTGATTATTTTGATTTAGGGATTCCTGTTAGAAAGTTTGGGAACAAGTAGAAAATGGGCTCTCTCTTTAATTTTTTAATCTTTCAAGGAATTTATTTTATTCAACTCAAGCTACATCTAGACATCACCATTAAAAACAAAGTGTCTTAGTAGCAGTTATCAGGTAATAATAGATCTTGGGAAAAGCGACACAAAAGGGGTAGCATGTAAATTTTATGTTTTATATCTCCTCCACAATCTAAGAAAAAAATAAGAAACTTCTAGCAGTGATTTTGCTATAAAAAATTTTTTTTGTAACGTTTCTTCAATCTTCATTGCACAGGTTCTTGGGATTCCTTTCTGATTTCATATGGTCTTTGCGGAGTAATTTTGTTAAATCATACTCTAGGGGGCGCCTGGGTGGCTCAGTCAGTTAATTGTCCAACTCTTGGTTTCAGCTCAGGTAATGACCTCATGGTTTATGAGTTCAAGCCTCCTGTGGAGCTCAATGCCCACAGCGCAGAGCCTGCTTTGGCTTCTCTCTCTCTCTCTCTCTCTCTCAAAATAAATAAACATTTTTAAAAAATCATACTCTAACATTTGGACAGGGCTATTAACTGACAGCCTTGGGGCTACGAAGAGACATCATCCCTGTCCAAAGTGGTTCTGGGACGCACACGTTCCTTAGGGCTGCCACAACAAACTACCACACACAGGTGGCTTCCACAAACAAATATATCGCCTTACAGTTCTAGATCAAGATGCTAGCCGGGTTGGTGGCTGCTAAGGGCTGTAAGGGAAAATCTGCTCCACGCCTCCCTCCTGTCTCTTGGTGGTGTGTTGGCAATCTTTGGCAATCCTTGACTTGTAGATGGATCCCTGAATGTCTGCCTTCATCTTCATTTGGCGTCCTCCCTGTGTGTGTCTACCTCTGTGTTCAAACTTCCCCTTCTTATAAGGATTCCATCCTACTGATTAGGGCCCATCCTAATAATTTCGTCTTGATAATCTGCAGAGACCCTATTTCCAAATGCTTAGGACTTTATCATTCTGAGGATGTTGAAGAGCAAGAATTCCTGTTCTCTTCCAGGTCCCCGGCCTAAGAATCAAATTGATACGAGAAAAAAAAAATTTAGGAGAAAAAAAATGTTGATAGCATATGTATGGGGAATACACAGACTGGAAACTCCAAAGACAGTCAGGAAAAATGAGATCTGTATGTCATCATGAACTAAGGAGAAGAGGATAGAGGTCTGGGACTTTGAAGGGAAGGAATGCCATTCACAGGGCAATAAGACAAGCAGACGTTTAGTAATTAGATGTTTGCTCTGCCATATAGATAGGTCACTCAGATAAAATTTATCTGTTAATAACCCTTACTCTGGGAAAGACCGCAATTTATATTCTTCTATTTAGTTAAAGGAGGGGCAAAATTTTTCTCTTGAGCCTGCAGGGTCTCAACTCCCTTCAACTGAAAATAATCTTCATGCCAAAGTGGCCCATCTTGGGACAGCCTGTCCTTGGCCACTGCAGGGGACAACATTCAATCCATTACTCTAGACAAGATACTTCACTTTCTTGATAAAGCTATTATATTCCAGGTTTATTAGAAACAGAGAATTTGGAGCCCTTAAAGATTGGTTAGTTAGGAGGTTTTCAAATAGTGTTCCAAGAAACTCTAATGCTCCAACAAAGTATCTCAGGAGGATTCGGAGACTAGTTAGAGCTCCTGGTTTCATACCTGTTCCAATTACTATTGCCCTGTAACAAGCCATCCCAAAACTTGGTAGGTTAAGACAACTCTTTCATGATACTCCCAGATTCCATGGGTATGGAATTTGGAGGACATAGCAAAAACATATCAAACATAGCAGAGCATATCTCTGCTCCAGAGTGTCTGGAATCTCATTTGGGAAGACTCAATGGCTGGGAGCTAGAATCATCTGGAGTCATCTTCACTCCTACCTCTGGCATTTGCTTCTGGCTGTTGGCTATAACCTCAGCTGGTCCTCTCCACATAGCCTGAGCCTTCACACAGCTTGTCAGCTTCAGGGGAATCAGAGGCATTATGTGATACCCTAGGGCTCCGAAGAGACTATTCTAGTAGGCAGAAAGGATGCTGTATCACTTTACTCTTGTGACATCACTACTGCCATATTCTATTGGTTGAGACAGTTGGAAATCTTGCCCAGTTTAGGAGTAGGGGAGAGGGACTACACACCCCACCTTTCAATAAGAGGTGTGTCAGGATTGTAAGAATACGTGGAACAAAAAATATTGTTGCGGCATCTGTGAAGGTTACAATCTGTGACACTATCCACACCAGTCTCTTCAACCATTAAGCACCACCTCTCGCTGACACTCTAACATTCACTAGCAACTGTATATAATAAATACAGGATCCACAGAAGCCAAATAACACTGATAAATTGTACACAATCCTTTAGCAGATCCAATGATTATTAAAGAAAACCCGAAAACTGAGCCAGCTAATATTTCCTTCACCCCTTTCCTCTGTTTCTTCTTTTTTTGGACAAGCTGGGAGAGCCTGGCAGAGTTTGTTATGAATTTACTGCAAGGAAGTCATCATTTCATTTTATGGAATTGGATCTTAAGAAATCATCAACTTTTGGGGCACCTGGCTGCCTCTGTCGGTAGAGTACGCGACTCTTGATCTTGGGGTCCTGGGTTTGAGCCCCACGTTGTGAGTAGAGTTCACAAAAATAAATTGCACAGCTCTTAAAAATATTCTTTTTAATCGTCGACTTTTTGACGATTAAAGCAAGGTGCTTTCACAAAACTTTCCTGACTATCCTATGTCTCTCCCAATGTCAGCCAAAACTTCGTATGGTGCTGGGAGATGCACATGTACACGCACACACCCCTGCTCTGTGACTTAAAGCAATCGGAGGAAAAGTCTCATCAGAGTCTGTGTGGAAAAGTGGAGAGACCTGGGGCGACCCGCTAGCCATGTCCCTCTCTGCCGCCCCAGCCCAGCTCCCTGCCCTCCCCTCCGACGCACCCGCCCAGGGAGCCGCCCACCCCTTGCTTCGCAACAGCCTTGTCTTGTTACCTGGCATCCTTTCAGCTCAGGAGGAACGTTTAGGGTTGGGGAACGTTTTCTAGGAAACAATTACTCACGAGCAAAGGGACCAGAAATGTCCCAGAGATGTGCTCCAGCAGACAGGGTAAACTAATGACTCGCAGCTGGGCAGCCTGCCCCGTCGGGGCCGATGTGAACCGAGGGTGTGTAAGGCTGCCTCGGGATCGGTGCCCTCCCTCCAGCCTACTCATCGTCAAACCACGCACCGCGGGCTCCCCTGGCTCGTGTTCGCTCTCGTAAAATCCACCAGGGTGCTCAGTTCATCCGGAAAGAATAACTCTTCAATGGCATGCCTTCCTTCCGTCATAAGATTGTACCGCGGAGGTCAGCTGCAGTCGGAATGGGTCTTAAGACTTGGGTGAAATTGGTCATACTCTCCGCTCCACGCCCTTTGCAGCCCCTTGCCCTCCCCCACAACCTTGACAAATTTCCGGTATGTTTATAGTTTCAGGCCACCGCTCTGAGCCTCTGTTTCTGTGGAATGTCTTGCGCGCATCACCTCACCGTTCCAAGTGTTGGATCCCCCTTCCAGACCTGAAAGAGGAGTCGGCCCTGGTCCTTGACTTCCCCCAACACACACACCAGGCGTGGGTGCGTTTTGGAGACTCTAGTGGAGGTTTGGGGAGAGAGCAGAGCATTCAGGAGAGCCATGCAAGCCACTTTCCAGCCTCATAGTTGTAAAAGCCCTCAGCCTGTCCACGGAATTCTTCGACCACCCCCTCCCTCCCCCCCCCTTCTCTGCCCCACCCCCAAGCTCAAAGTCCTCGGTCCAGAGCTGGGCAGTTTAACTTTCTCTATTCTTCCGCCGCCTTCCTCTATCCACCTCCTCGCTCATCTCTTCCACCCTGGCAGCTTGTCCAAGATTTTCTCAGCACAATTCCGTTAAAAGGAATGCTGGTGTCTGCTGTTAAATTGTTTCATCAGCCAGTTTGCTACAAACCCTTGCTCTGGGCTGCACCTGACTATGCCTCCTGTCTTCTTCAACATTACCTGGCCTTTCTCCAACCCTCTGAATGTGCCAGATCTCCAAGTTTCATCCTCAGCCCTTTGTCCCCCTTTGGTCCTCCCAGGAACCCTTAGTGACCTCATGACTTTCAGGGCGACGTCGGCTGCCTTCCTATAGCAGCTCCCAGATCTGTACCCTTGGTTACCCCTGCTCTCTGCATCCCACTTCAGCAGCCTTCTGGGCATTTCCGCCTGTCCTGTCATCTCAGGTTGCATGTATATGAGAACAGCAACCTTATCTAAGCACAACTATTGGCAACAGCCTCCACAGGGTGCTGTCCCTCCATCCTTGCTTTCTCCTCTTCTCCACTGCTGGACTGGTTTTCCAGAATGTAATTCTGATCTTATTGCTTCCTCTGCTCAAAACCTTCTGCTGTCTTCTTAATACAGTCTGTAGACCTGAGCCTGTGTTTCAAGGTTTACCATAATCTAGGTCTGACCTACGTTTCCAACACAAGCCCCGGAATCCAGCGTGAATTCAAATCCTCTCTGTCCATTTACCTGATGCATAACCTTGGGACAGTGAATATAAACTCTTTGGTCTTTGTGTATGTTAAAAACATGCATATTTGGCCCCTCTCAGGAAATACTAAAATGTTATGTATCCCAATGCTGATAATACCTCAAATTATGTCCTTGCTAAACTGTAAATCTATTTTCACAGTTTATCACCGTCCTAGTCTCAATCAAGGTAAAGACAATCTGTGCTTGGAGCGCCTGGCTGGTTCAGTAGGTAGAGCATGAGACTTTTGATCTCAGGGTGGTGAGTTCCAGCCCCACATGGGGTGTAGAGATTACTTAAAAATAAAAACAATCTTAAAAAAAAAAAAAAAAGAAAAGATGGGGCACCTGGGTGGCTCGGTTGGTTAAGCGACTGACTTCGGCTCATGTCATGATCTCACTGCTTGTGGGTTCGAGCCCCGCGTCGGGCTCTGTGCTGACAGCTTGGAGCCTGGAGCCTGCTTCAGATACTGTGTCCCTCTCTCTCTGCCCCTCTCCCACTCGTGCTCTCTCTCTATCTCTCTCTCATAAGTAAATAAACATAAAAAAATAAATAAAAGACAATCTGTGCTCTTGAAATTCTACCAGTATCCTCAGCCATAAGTCATAGCTATTTGCAGGGCCTCTATGATATGACCTAAGGTTTAATAGCAAGAGAATACAATGAGGTGACTATGTAATCATATGTATAGTCAGCCAAGTGGATGGTTAGCTATATCCTGCAGCAGTTACTGGACTGTGAGGAGACATGGATGGAGTTAGGGAGCAATGACTTATTCCCTTTTCTCCAGGAGTTCAAATGCTGACAGGTAGTTGGAAATACAGGGGGTAAGGGCTGGAGCCAAAAGTCTTGCTGCCTCGTAGCATCTGAATTCAAGCCAGAATTGACCTCTCACCTGTGTCACTGTCCGGATGTGTGTATTGGAGCAAATCACTTAGCTCCTTGAGTCACAGTCTCCTCCTCTGTAAAATGGGCAGCAGGTAGGGGGTACCCCTCTTAAGCACTGTGGTGATGCTTAGGGTGTGATGCATACAATGTGCCCAGCTCAGCGCTTGCACTCAGGAGTTTTGCCAGTATCATGATGACTGTGGACTGAGCTCTGGGGAATGTAAGAAATACCATACAGTATTGTACATTTTCCAAAAGCCAACTCGTATTTGGACGTGCTAGGCGTTGTCTTCGAGGCAGTAAGCTTGTAGCTTTGGCCTCAAGGAGCCGGTGCATCCCAGGAGAGTCACAGGTGAGCAGTGCCAGGGGGCCACATGACGAGTGGTGTAGCAAGTGTGAAAGTGCAGTACTCTGGAAACACACGCTCTTTTTCCACTAACCACATTTACCGAGCACACTGCAGGTAGCAGACACTCTTCTAGGTGCTGAGGGATCAAAAATGAAGATGATCCTGCTTTGAAGCACTTTCTAATCCAATAGGAAAAGACAACCAAGTATTCAATAGCAATAATGTGTCACAAGAGCTCATGCTACACGTGAGGGCAAGGGTGCGGTCACATTCACCTGGTGACTGGAAAGCTTTCTGGGAGTGAACCTGAGCTGAGTCTTGACGCATGTGACCCCCCAAGCAAAAATGAGAAGACTGTGGGGAAAGAGCTTTTTGCGTGGGCACAGAAACCTGCAAGACCACCCAGTGTCATTGGAGGGCTTAGGGCCAGGGAAGAATCATGAACCAAGGCACTGATGAAAGGTGAAGATGAAGAGACATGGTGGAGCCACTGGCACGCGCCCTGCCCGTGTCACCCAAGCCCGGGGGCTCTTGGGCTTATCCTTCAGGCAATGGGAAAGGGCAAAGAATTTCAACCCATCCTCCTTTACGTTCAAAGCCCGGATAATCCTACCACATCTGAGAATTTCCTCCCTGTTTTCAAATCCTTGTAAAAAGAAAACACTACCATCTGGTCTTGCAGAAAACCAAAAGCTGCAAGGAGAAGCCAAGCATCGGCAGACTGACAATGCCCAGAGCAAACTTGGCTGTGCATAACGAGACTCACGAACAATGTGTTGCTTGAACTTGTCCTTGGCATTAGGACACCTCAGGGAAACCACCCAGAGGACTCATTCTCTGTCCCTGCCTCTTCCTCTTCTTTCACACCCTAGTTTCTTCCTTTGCTTTGCTGCCATTTTTTTTTTTAATAGCCCAGCTAATTGCAGGAAATTTGCCCTGTTGAGAGTTTGGAAAGTCATAAAGGAAACCACTCAATTAAATTGAACTCTGAGTGTAATTCTCACGACATAACTCGCCTCCTTCCTCTGCCCCTGCCCCTTAGGTTTTGGTCATTTGGAGGTGCCATTGGTTGATCTCAGGGCACACGAGGATGTACACACTTTGTATCTGCCACCCTCTCTGAAGCCCACTCCTGGGCGAGCCCAGGCTGCCTGTTTGAGTCATGTGGGCTGGATGGTCCAGACCAGGAGAAGTGGAAGAGGACGTGGCTCGGCTCAGCCAAGTGTCCCCGTCTGACCTCTTGCTCTTTTTCTGTCCCCAGAGGAAAGGTGGAGCTTTCCTGCCCACAGAACTTAATTTCCTTTTCCCGTTCTTTGCAACACTGCATTCCTGTCCTACCTCCTGGGGAGAATGGGACTTGGTGTATCCTGCGGACAGCACTCAATAGAATCCTTTTTTTCTCAAAACCGAGGCCTTTGATGGGCCTCCAGGGAAAACTACAGGTTGAAAAGCTAGAGGTCGTCCCCCTCCTCTGCTGGTACCATTTCTTAGTGTATTTCTCACTCCCTTGCCTCCCCCCAGGGTGAGGCTCAGAATCTGGCTGGACCCCAGTGAGCCTGCCACAGTGGGAGCATCTCTGGTCACCTGCCTTCTCCCCGACCAGAGCCTGGGAGCCCCTCCCTCCTCCAGTCGCTTTCAGACACAGAGGAAGCATGGCACCTCTGAGCATCACATCGTGCTGGCAGCGTCTGTCCAGAGGGACCAGGTGATTCAACCTGGAAGTGGCGGGAGTTCATGCCCCGTGGGGTTTACTTGAACCAAAGACAGAAAGGAGACCCCAGGGCGCTAGCAATATATTCTGCTCCCTTCGTTCCTCCTATGGATCATCCCTATGCTCAGCTGTTTGGTATGCCCTGCTAGAGCATCCCATGCTAGCAAGGGACTGGCTGTGTTGTATCATGAAGCTGTGACCAACCCATTAACCAGTATTCACTTTCCTCTTTCCCGGCCTTGATTGTCCTTTTCTCTCATTTTTGTAACCCTGCCATTGCACCTCCCAAAGAAGCATGAGCAGGTAAGTTTTGCCTCAGTCTGTTTTCTAGGGAACCCACTACCAGTGGCTCACTGACCTCAAAATAACACTCTGGACCCATTAATTTGGTTGCTTTGCTCCTAGGTCATCCTGGGCAGGTTTATATTCACCTCTGCCCATCATACTCTAAAACCCCAAAGGAAGGGCATTCTTTATTTCTGCACTGGAGAAATTCAGATCTACAGATCTCTAGAAAACACTTAGTCAGAAGGAGAACCATCCATCACAGCACTGTTAACGAGGGGGGTTGGGGGGAGACAGAAATAATCCAAGCTTCCAAAAAACAGTGATTTTTTTGAAATGGTACCTTTATAGAATAAAACACTAGATAGACATTAAAAGTTATGTTACAGGCATGTTTATTGCCACATTAACATTCATGATGTGTTAATCGAAAAAAATCAAAGTACAGTATGATCTCACTTTTGCAAGAAATAAAAATACATATATCTGTGATTTTAAAAATTGGGGGAAGTTACATGCCAAATACAAACAGAATATGTCATTTGGTAGTAGGATTATGAATGAGTTTTCCTTAAGTCCTTATATGTATCAGTATTTTTATTTTTTTTTTCCTCTAAAAAATACATTTTAATTTTTTTTTTTGGTTTTTGGGTTTTTTTTTTTTTTTTTTAGTTAAAAGGAAAAATGTATCCTGGGCCTGCTGCTCAAAAATGCACACTCTGCCAGCAACATGCTGTAACTTTAGAAGGAAAATGAGATGAAGACTCCAGAGAGACTCTGGAAGGCTAATAATAACAGTTAAGTTTTTATAGTATTTTATTTTGGGGTGAAAATTCTCAAGAGGATATGACTTGAAATTGTTCCAATGATACACATGTGTTCAAGTATAAAGGTCCTATGTCTATAGCTCTAACAAGAGAAAGGATCCATATTGCCATTGTAACTATCTTTTGTGAGGAAGCTCATAAAGAACACCCATGTATTTCATTATTATAGTTAATCATTGTACTATTCTTTAAAACATGGGCTGCTCCTTGAATACTTTTTGTGTGTGTGTGTTTTAATTCTTGAGAATTTTAAAGAATAACCCATTGCATTTGCACAGGTTGGGGCAAATGGTGGGCAGTCCATATGGTCCACTAAGCTTTGTCTGTTTCCCAGACACTATGCTGGGTCCTGGGGAATATGGAACTGAAGACGTGTATTCTTCCCTCGACGTGTTGGTAGGGGACATGGACCAGTGAACTGATGTCTGTGGCTGATAATAGTGGGCATGCTGTGGCCGGAGTTCTGTGAGCCACAGAAGGGCATGCCATCCAGACTCGAGATATGAGTGGTCAGGAGACACTTCCCCAGAGCAGGTGACATCTGAGCTGTATGTTGAAGGATGTGTGGAAATTAGCCAAAGAAAAGGAGAAGGGCCTTCTAAGCGTCAGCTCAGAGAAGTAGAAGGGAGCACACCCAGGGACTGGAAAAAGCGAAATCTGTTGATCAGTGCTATCTAGATGGAAAAGTTCCATACCTCTGCTGTCCAAAACAGGAGCCACAAGATAACATGTGGCTATTGAACAAGAGAACTGAATTTTAATTTTCTTTTTTTTTTAATTTAAATTTAAATAGCCGCATGTGGCTACTGTATTTTTTACATCACTTTATTGAGGCATGCTTTGATGTGATTTAATGTGGGGTCCTGGAGCAAATGGTCAAGAAAGAACTCTTGAGATATTTTCGGTACAAAAAAGGTGGTTTTTTTAAGGCACAGGGATAGGAACCAAGGGCAGAAATAGCTGCTAGTTTTCTGTTGGGGTAGAGACAAATAAGTTCCCAAAAGATTTTCATGGGTTAGAGAGGCCTTACAGGATGCTGGAGACCTGGCTATCATCAAGCTAAGATTGCTTTTTGCCTTTAGAAAAGCATTAAGACAGTTGGGAGTTCCTGGAGGAATGTCCTACTCTGCCTGTCCCAAGTATTTGTCGATGGGCTGCAAGTTTTAAGGAAATTTAATTTTACTACGTTTCCTTTTGCCTTTGTTCTCCACATCATGATTAACATACCAAAAAATTGTACAGAATCAATACAACTTGATAAGTTCGGAGGTAAGTATATACCTGTGAAATCATCACCACCATCTATGCCCTAAACACCTCCATCGCCTCCAAGGGTTTGCTCCTGCCGTCTTATTTATTATTATTCTATGTGTGTGATAAGAACACTTCACGGAAGACCTACTCTGGCTACAGTATTGAACAGCACAACAGCGGTGAGATCTGCTGCTAGATCTTTTACGTCATTTTTTTCTGGTAAGTTTCATTTTCATTCTAAAGGTGAAAAGGAGCCACTGCAAAACTTCAAAACAGAGTAATGATATGAGGAGACTTAGAAGAAGAAAGATTTCTTGCAAATTTGGAAGCAAAGTAATTTGGCCAGTTTTTAGTATGTGTTCATTTTCCATGACTGTCGTAGAAAAGGTGACAGAAAGGAAGCATGTAAAACAAACATTGCCATAAAATTCAACTTTAGAAATGGCCTGACAGTGGAAAAGAACAGTTAGCTACCCACAGACCAATCAGTAGATGAGAGCCATCACAGTAGGAAATTGAATACATGGTATGACGGACCATTCCCCAGAGCCCACAAACAAATGGCCAATTAAATGCATAAAACAGTGCTCAACCTCACTGGTATTCAAAGACATTTCAATGAAAATGAGATTCCCATTTTCAACAACCAAATTAGTAAAGCTTTATTTTGAAGATGGTATGTTGTTGAAGATGTAGATAAAAGTCTTAAAAGTCTTTAAGAGAATAAATGTATGCATCCATTTTTCAGTCTTTTAGTAAAAGACGTGAAAATGTTTAAGCCCTGTCAGTGAGATATTCCATATCTGGGAATTTGCCATAAAGAAGCAATTAGGGATTCTTGAAAAGATTTATGCACAAGGCTGTCCATGTCTGTGTTATATACAACAGTGAAAAAAAATGACAACAACCTAACTGGAATTCCCAATAGATTTATTAAATAAATTTTAACACATCTATACAACTGAGAACCACATAGACATTAAATGTCCTATTCCATATGAATACTTAACTGCATGGGCAAAATGTGTGTGATATATTTTTTAGTGGCCAAAAAAAAAAAAAAAAAAGCATCCCTATTGGAATGTAAGCTTTCAGTTGAATATTAAAAAAATCATATGGATTAAAAAAATACTTGAAGGATGTTCACCAAAATATTACGAAATTGATCACTTAGTAGTGTGATTATAGGTGATCTTTATTCTCTTCTTTGTTTCTCTGTATTTTATAATTTTCTACAGTGAAAATCTGTGACATTTAAAAAAGAAAAGGATTTTTTTTCAGGTTGAGGTTCTTAATTATGTAGATAGTGTTCAGTTATAACAGAAGTAATTTGAAGTATGTAACTGCCACACTTCTGTTCTATGAGATAAAAAAATTGTAAAGCGGTGGTAAGCATTTGCCAGTCTAGACTTGTGGACAGCAGAGCTGTTAAAGAAGGCCAAGTGACTTTGGAGTCCTTTCCAGAAACTCTTTCCTGCTGCTGGGAGCAGCTGAAGTGCCTTAATCAAGATAAAATGTTTCAACCAGAGATAATTATGTATATGAAGATGATTTTGCAGCCAGATATGTGGACGGTTTATATAAATAGGAGGGGGATTTTCCCCTCGTTAATTCTTCCTAGTATTTTAACCCTGATGTATCTAGAAAAGAAGAGAGGACAAGAGCAAGGAAAGCTTCCACCAGAGACTAAACAACCAGAAACTTTAGCTAATCAGAAATTCTTCTGCCTTCGACTTTTAAGAGAGAATGCAAACTCTCAAGAAAGTGACTGTAAATTGAGAATTTCTCATAACCAACTTTCAGGATATTTCTTAAGGCTTTGCCAATTCAGACTAGTCTCCAGACTTTCTACGTCAGTGTTTGTCATATCCGATGAAAATAATTCCTAGTGGTGAATCTGAAATTCCAGAAAGATTTTTATTATCAACTAAAACAGATTAAATGATGTTCTGTATACTCTGTATATACGACTTCCTACACAGAAGGAAGGGAAGGAAGGAAGGAAAGGAGGAAGGAAGGGAGAAAGAAGGGAGGGAGGGAAGGAAGTGAGGGAGGGAGGGAAGGAGAGAAGGAGAGAGGGAGAGAGGGAGAGAGAGAGGGTGACTACATATACAGACTAGGAAGAGTGGACTCCATCCAAGCCTCACATGTCGGCATCAGCGATGTGGCTTCCAAGGGCTTGGTACATCTCTGTGTAGCCTGGACAAATGTCTAGTATCCTACTCTGCCTGATAATTCCCTGGAGGGGTGAGAGTCCTGCCCCCTTACATCCTCCCTTCTCCTCTCGCTGGTCTTGGAGGCTCATAGATTTCTCCCATGGAGAGCACAGCCTCTGTCAGTAAGGGTCAGGGGTGAACTTCATCACTCAGGCCAGGTGGAAGGTCCAGAAATGGCAGGGTGACCTGGTGGTTCCATCCTTGGGA
The DNA here is from genome assembly GCF_014898765.1 of Herpailurus yagouaroundi. NCBI lineage: Eukaryota > Metazoa > Chordata > Mammalia > Carnivora > Felidae > Herpailurus > Herpailurus yagouaroundi. Next base: position 76,554,791 of record NW_024412388.1, read on the forward strand.
AGGGGATTGGGGTTTGCTGTTTGTGTATTTAAGCCGTATCATAGGTACCGCACTTTTCCTTATTGTCTGTGTACGTATTAACTTTTTTTGTTTAGGATGTTTCCCCCATGCCAAGGTTTGTTTACATTTTTTTGCAATGTTGAAATGATTCAGGTAATTCTTCTTCCAAAAAAAAGCCATTTCCTGGCTGTGCGATTCCTCCCCCGCTGCCAGTCACTTCTCATACCTTAGTGTCACAGCAGGAACCTTCCTCTGCTCCTGAATCTCCCAGCTCTTCTGGGATTAGCTGATGAACTGTCTAGGCAATTCTGCTCACACATTTCACTTCTCGTTGTGTTTCGTGACAGGAATGATTTCCGTTTTGACCTTTGGAAACTTCATTAATTAGCAATGACTTCTTCATCTCCTCTGGTTCTGGCAGACACTTAGCGGGAAAAGAAGAAAAAGCCATCTTCTATTTTCAAAGTGACTTGGGTGGATATTGGGGTTTGGGCCTAGAAGGGGAGGTAGAGGTTAGTCAATGACAGAAATGGCAACTATGGGTCTCGGCAGATTATTCTCACAGAGTTACTATTATGTGACCCAGCCTGCGTGGGGCGGGACCGGGGATTTTTTGGGTCTCAGTATGAAAGGAAAAACAAGGACAGATCTACTTACATTATTTTTAAGTGTATTTTAAACATCTACATTTAATAGATGCTAGGACACAGGCAGTGCAAAATGAATGAGCAATTTCACATTTTTGAGAACTCAATTTAGTAAATCTAATCCTGCCTCAGGGGGCAGCAGGACTCATAAGTACCCCCTGCCGGTTTTCCTGTGGTTATAAATAAATACATTGGAGAATTCAAATGTACGGTGTATAGTATTAATCTAAACTCCACGGAAGCCAGAACTTGTCGGTATCCCCAAGGCCTAGAGCTTAGCACATAGATGATGTTCAATGAATATTTGTTGAATGAGATGAGCAAATGAATGTGGATAATTTATGTGATCACTCCTACCTTAAATTGTTTCCTCTGCACTAGTTGATCACCTGTGACCTTGTTTCCAAATCATGCCTCTGATCTCTGCCTTTGCCTGAGGAAATGACTAGTATCTCCTCTTGGATGAATAACTCAGCTCTTACAACTACCTGAAAGGTTTTTTTTGTGTTTTTTTTTTAATGTTTATTTTTGAGAGAGACGGAGACAGAATCCGAGTGGGTTAGGGGCAGAGAGAGAGGAAGACACAGAATCCAAAGCAGGCTCCAGGCTTCGAGCTGTCAGCACCAAGCCCGACACGGGGCTTGAACTCACAAGCTGTGAGATCATGACCTGAGCCGAAGTTGGACGCTCAACCGACTGAGCCACCCAGGCGCCCCTGAAAGTAGTCCTTTTAAGCAAGCCTGCATCCTGATGGACCACCCAGCTTCTTCACTGCGCCTTCTGTCTGTACGTGGAGGCTGGTGCGGTTCTGTGGGCTTCTGTGAGTCCACTCCCCTCTGGGGCATCTCCTATCGGCAAAATGAGGGCAAGGGATTTGGTGGGGGAGAGGGGCAGATTCCTTTCTGAAGGTGAGGAGAGCCCTGACCCTAGGGCCAATTTATCTACTTAAATAGAGACCCACAAAAATATTTTAATCTTAATTTCTTTTCAAATTCTAAGGAAAACGAATATCATAATGCTTATATAATAATGGTTCTAGCCTGGACTATATTCATCTTTATACCGACACAGTTATAAATTATAATTTTTAGGGGCACCTGGGTGGTTCAGTCGGTTAAGCATCCAACTTTGGCTCAGGTCATGATCTCAGTTTGTGGGTTCAAGACCCACATGGGGCTCTGTGCTGACAGCTCAGAGCCTGGAGCCTGCTTCAGATTCTGTGTCTCCCTCTCTCTGTGCCCTCCCCTGCTCACTCTCTCTCTCTCTCTCTCAAATATAAATATTTTAAAAATATATAATATAATATAATATAATATAATATAATATAATATATATAATTTTTAATTCTTTCTTTAATGAAGGAAAGTGCCCATGGTGGAAAAAAGGGAGCAGGGCCCACGAAAGTCCTAGCGTGGCCCTGGGTGTCCTGAGCAGAGCAGCAGAATTAGCTTAAGCTTTGTGCTGCCCAGGAGGGTGTCCTCCCCTCAGACTCTTTCCCAGAGATAAGCAAGCTCTTCATGGAGGAAGGCAAACCGCCACATGGAGGCTAGGACGCTCTGTAACTTGCCCAGCCTCTAATTAGCTGTACCCTCTCCCCTCACTCCTGGACCCCAAGTAAGGGACACGCAGCACGATCCCATTGTTTCTTCTCTCAAGTAAGGTAAACCCCAGTGTGACTTCCTCCCCTGACTCTCAAGTAAAGAAAGCTGGTCAATGACTTCAACTCCTTTTCCCTCAAAAGTCAAGCTCAAGCATGACCTCCCCTCAAATCCAGCAGGAGCAGGCATGATGTCACTCCCACCCTCATGCCTCTCTCCCACCCGCCTGGCGGATGACACATTTCCACCCCGACTGCTTCTCAGAAGTGGCTCTGCCCGAAGGTGTGGGTGTCTGGCTGGCCGCTGCTTCCTGCCAGCCGCGGGGCAAGCCCACCAGGCTGGAAGGCAGCTTGCAGTCTATGACATCACTGTGACTCAGCACTCTGTGGCAGATGAGAATTTATTCAAGGCTCAACATTAAATAAGGAGTTTTCAGGCAAGTCTGGAGGACAAGCTGAGCCAACTTAGGATGAGAAACTAAAAAGCAAAAGGGGAAATCCAGGGCTGAGAAATTCCTAGAAACGAAATCATAACCTTGGACAGGAGGAGAAGGTGACTTGAGCTACTAAGCAGGGATGACCTCAGACCTGCAGCGGCTCATGGGCCTGCAAGCACACAGGAACCCGACCACCTGTCTGTGTCCCCTGTGTGCCTTCTGACCTCCTCTGCAGGCTCTGGTACCTCCATCTATGAGGGACAGCGGCAAGCTCCCAACAGACATGGCAGTCCAGGTATGCACGGGGGACTCAGCATCTGGCGAGTGATATGATTTGAATCTGCAGCCCAGATTTAATTCACAAGAAAGAAGCAAGACATGGAAGGAGTTAACCTTATAAATAAAAAGTCTGGTGGGATGTGGACAGTCAGGGAGGCTGTACATGTGTGGGGCAGGGGGTATATGGGAACTCTCTGTACTTTCTGCTCAGTTTAGCTGTGAACCTAAAACTGCTCTAAACAATCCAATAACTTTTAAAAATTGGCTAAGGGCACCTGGGTGGATTCTTCAGTTAAGCGTCTGACTTCGGCTCAAGTCGTGATCTCACGGTTCTTTGGTTCAAGCCCTGCATCAGGCTCTGTGCTGACACCTCAGAGCCTGCAGCCTGCTTCACATTCTGTGTCTCCCTCTCTCTCTGCCCCTCCCTTGCTCACATTCTGTCTCTCTCTGTCTCTCAAAAATGAATAAATGTTAAAACAAATTTTTTAATTGGCTGAAATTTCTTTTTAAAACCTATTCTATGGCCACAGAACCCTGCCTAGCATCATGCAGAGGTTGATCCTAGCTCAAGAAGAAGACTGGGCAGAGAAAGACAAGTATCATATGACTTCACTCCTATGAGGACTTTAAGAGACAAAACAGATGAACATAAGGGAAGGGAAACAAAAATAATATAAAAACAGGGAAGGGACAAACCATAAGAGACTCTTAAATATGGAGAACAAACAGAAGGTTGCTGGAGGGACTATGGGAGCGGGGATGGGGTAAATGGGTAAGGGGAATTAAGGACTCTACTCCTGAAATCATTGTTGCACTAAATGCTAACTAATTTGGATGTAAATTAAAAAAAAAAAAATTTAAAAAAAAAAAAAAAGAGGAAGAGTGGGTAAGCAGGCCGGCTAAGCCATCGTGATGAGAGGAGCCATAGGAAATGTAACCTTTTCTCTATCTCATGCCTTTGGCTGATCCCTCATGTTACAATTCCTTAACTGTGTACAACTGCTTTGCATTCTACAGCTAGGAAGAAGGCCATAGCAAATACTTCTGGGAGAGACAGACTCCACCATATGAATAGCTAATAGATCAATTTTTGCAAGATAGTTTTTACATCCTAAGCCTCAGTTTCTTCACCTGTAAAATGAAGATAACAATATCACGTGACCCAAGAGATGTCCTATGGATCAGTCTTCAGGAAATCTTCATCTAGAAGAGTCACACCCTCCCTTCCTGGGTCCTCACCAGTACAACCTAAAGCCCTTCCTCATTTTGCTTTTCTACAAAGCATTTCCCATCTTCTCCATATCATACATTTTACCTTTAAATTTCTCGTTATCTTTTTATGACATGAGCCGAAGTAGGACGCTTAACCAACTGAGCCATCCAGGCACCCCTTCATATTTCCTTTTAAGCATCAAGTGAAATACTGGAAGTTTTTAATGCCTGTATAGTTGCATAATGCCTATAGAAGGTATAGTTGGCCCACACCAGATTCTGCTCTAGGAGTCAAGAAGAGGTGCACCAGCTGGCTAACGTGCACATGTACATTATTTTAAAGACTCTCTGGTGTAGACACAATGAACCATCCTTATACAGTGGCCCTTCGATTTATTTAACTCCCTGTTGGCTCTGCACTGACAGCTTGGAGCCTGGAGCCTGCTTCGGATTCTGTGTCTTCCTCTCTGTCCCTCCTCTGCTCATGCTCTATGTCTCTGTCTCTGTCTCTCTCTCTCTCTCAAAATAAATAACATTTTAAAAAAGAAAATATGAAGAATTGTCCAAAAACCAACTCCAGTTAGCCACCCCACAACACCATTACCAGGAGGGTACCAGGCTATGAGGATCAAAGCAGAAGCTCAGAGGGGCATCAGAGCAAGTTTGGAAGTACTAAAGCAGGCAGAACTGAGCTGCAACAGGCAGCAGGAAAGAATCATCTTAAGTAGATATTAAGTAGATAGCAGGGCATCCTGATAAGGCATGTTCCCCTTATACAAGCTCATGGAGTATGTAAAGCCAAAATCAATCAACAATCTGCCTTCCATCTTGATGGGAAGTTGGTTCTTTCAAAATACACTTACATTGGGGCAACTGACTCTCTCTCTTCCAAAAATAAATAAACATTAAAAAAATTAAACAAAACAAAACAAAATGCACTTGCATTGCCTCAGTTCCTATAACACACACACACACACACACACACACACACCAAATCCTTCTATAGCAAGCTCAGTTTTTTTTTTCCTTTTCTTTTTTAATGTTTATTTCTTTTTGAGAGAGAGAGAGAGACAGAGTGTGAGCAGGCGAGGGGTAGAGAGAGAGGGAGACACGGAATCCGAAGCAGGCTCCAGGCTCCTAGCTGTCAGCACAGAACCTGATGCGGGGCTCGAACTCAGGAAACATGAGATCATGACCTGAGCCAAAGTCTGACGCTTAACTGACAGAGCCACCCAGGCGTCCCTCAAGCTCAGTTTTCTTATTGAAATGCTCTGCTGACCCTCAAAAGGGAAAGCAGAAATTCTTCAAAGTCATGATGAAGGTCCTGTTGTCTTGATGCCTTGAAATGACCAGTGTGCAAGTATTTGGTTTCTTCGTCTCAGCTCCTTCCCTCACATGGAGGTCCACCCAAGCTCCAGACAGGAAGGACAGGAGCTGAACTAGTTGTGGGAAGTCTGCGAAGTCCAGCAGACTGTCCTGGCTTGGCTCTCCCAAAGGAAAAAAAGAAAAGTCTTGTGAGCTGTAGGCAACTGATTCAAGGGGCACAACTATATGTCCAGTGCCTTGGTGCAAACCATAAAAGTTGCCTCCTCCAGGCCTATGCTTTGGAAAACTTTTCATTCCTCAAGGCTGAAGCGTCCCTGAGCCTGGTGAGAGAAGCAGGGCTTATTTCAGCCATGTCCTTCCCCTCTCCTTGTTTGGACCTCTCTGTGCAGGACAGAAACTGCCTAACTGCCCCTGGGGGGTGGCTGTGTGAGAGGGGGTATTGCAGGGCTAGAGGTACAAGAAAAGCAAAATGCCTGACTCCTACTGCGTACGCCCCCACAGATGAGACCCTTTTCCTTTGCAGCTGGAGTTTAGTCTGTTGTTGAATCTGTTCTAGGAGATGCTAACCTCCTAGTCTTTCTCATGCATGTTGCCCCCTAACCACTAGCCAGCCCTGCTCTAGGCCTGTGGTATCAATACTCAGACTAGGTGGAACTAGGAAAAATGTCTTTCATGGGTTTAAAGATTGAACAAGTAACTTAAAAGTCCATTTGGAAAGGGACAACATGGTGTTATGGAAAGACCACAGGATATGGAATCAGGTGACCTGGAATGGTGGCTTGATAGGTGTCAACTTGGAGAAGCCGAACTACATTTCCCAGAATTCCCTTCCCTGCATTGTTCTCATTAGACTGCCCACAAGAGATGATCTTGTGTGAGATTTGAAGGGAAGCAGTGAGCAATATTTCATAGTTCGCACATGTTGCCACTATTCTGTGGCTCACCTCATTTGTTCCCCCAAACCAGTGTCTTTTATTGCTGGTCTTGCCCTCTCAGAGCTCTCCACTGTGAGAGCAGTTGCTGGTGCTGACCTACCTCTCCCACCCCATTCCAAACTTCCTACATTGTATTTGTCTCTGACTAAATAAACCATCCCTGATCCTGTTAACTGACCTGCCCCTTTCAGGTGAGATAGCATTTTCTCAAGGACTTTGAGAGATAGGACTTTCACACAAAGAAAGGATGTGAGCAGAGCTTATAAACACTCAACCAGCTGGTGGAGGAGATATTTTGGGGTGGTTTCCTCCAAATCACACAGTGACTGGCACAATATACTCTATTTGGATTCACAATAAAGGTGATTACTTATGACCTTACTAGCAGAGAATATAACTACCTCAAGCCCTCCACTGTTTAAATTCTTTTCCAGCTTTGGGGGCTTGCTGGAATATGGACTATTCAGACAAAGACGACTTTTACCACTCCTTCAGCTGTCCGCACCCTCCCCTCCCAATGCATACACCCTTCATCTGCCCACCTTCTCCCTTTCATCCTGCCATGTTATAACCCTGGCTTCCATCTATCTTGTCAAAAGAGAACAAAGGGGTATGAGCTATCCTAGGACAGCTTGACACAGAAAAGATGTCCTATCGAAATCCCAGAATGTCACGATGAACTAGTTTAGAAACAGTATGATACACTGCATTGCTTTGCCAAAGGCAGTCTCTGGGGAAAAAATATTGAACATTTGACTCATTCACTGACAATGTGGGACAATTAAATGGGGGAAGAAAAACAGAGAAAAAAGAAAGGAATGAATAAATGGTTTCCTTTCTGCCCATAGGTATCTGATTCAGAGCACTCATGAATCTTGGACTACATTCAGCTATAATCATGGGTGATTCTCCAAGCGAAGGGGCTAAACACTGGCAAACGAAAAGCAGATTTGTCCACTGCATTCCTACCCTAATGGATGCTGAGATAATGGATGCTCTACAATCACCCACAAATTTCCTGGTACTGCTGCTGTTACTGCAAAATGATGGCTCCTTCAAAGTATCATCTCTTGCCCCTGCCAGAGAAAGCCAGCCTTTAAAAGAAACTAAATCCAAGGTCACTCACTTCCACATAAAGAGAATATTTTGTCAGCTGCCAAAATTCATTTATCTAATGTACTCTTACCCAATAACTTAAGCCTGGTGTGCTGGGCAGAGTCCAACTTGGGTAATTCCATTCTCCCAACCAAATTCCCCCACGGAGTTTGAACGAGAGAGGACATTATTCTTCACTTCTTCAACTCTCCTATTATTAATCAAAAGAATGCTTTTCATCCCCAAAGCATGATGGGGATATGAGGATAGAATTTTTAAAAAGGGATTATTCTTAAGAATTTAGTAATGAGAGATTCCATTATATAAACTTAGTAAAGTTCTTTGGAAGTAGAGTCTAGATCCATTTGTGAAACAAATAGTTATTAAAGTATATGCCAAGTACTGTTCTCAACACTGCAGATGGAGCAGGACACAGAAGTGGTTTCTGCTTTCAAGAGGTAGCAATTAGAATAAGTTGATGAGTTTGGAGAGAGGGCCAGAAATCAGACCATTTAAGTACTGATAAGGAGTTTGGATATTATTGTAGGCGCAGCTGGAGAGTATTGGTGGAGCGATATGATTGATCAGATTTTGAGGTCTTTTTAATAAGACCATCCCTTCATGGATATCTATGGGCCAGGGTCCTAGCCTTCTGCTACTTTCCACGGAATTGAATCATTTCAGGATCAACACAACTGTGGCTGTAATTTCCTCCCCACAAGCCTTCAAACAGCATTGAATCTTGGTTAGCTCAGAGCGCCAAGGAGGCCAAAGCCATGGTTTGGCCATATGGCCATCAGCATGGCACTGCTCCATGACAAACCGTACCCCTTCTTCCTCTGTAGCTGGCTGTACTTCATAGGCTCCCTTTGGTCTCATAGGACACCAGACAAGAAGGTAAATGAGGAAGAATTAGTTCATCTCCACTGCTCTAAGAGCTGCCTATGACCTGCTGAAGGTAGTTCGGTGGCAATATCAAAGAGCGGAAGCATCTCTACATGTATGTGACCTATTGAATGATGGTGTTCTTGGAAAGAGCATTACCACTGACAAAGAACCACTGAAAACTTTCTATTTATTGCCCATCCTGTGAGCAGTGACAAATATAAATAAGAAAATCATAACATCTGAAAATAAAAGGGGACATTAGTGGTCATGAAGTCCAACCTCTCTCCTAATGTAAGATTCTTCTATGCAGACCTGACAAGGAGTCTTCCAGTGTTCTATACCCTTCCTATATCAGATGGGGTCAGATGAATAGCAATTTAATTGCGTGTTGTTTTGTTGGTGAGGAAAGATCATTAACTGTGGTACCTTTTGCCCAAAGTTGTGGTCTGAAGTGTCAAAGGACACATAGAGAAAGTTACATCTGAATGAGAAGTTAAGGTTAAGACCTGGAAAAAGAGGACCAAATAAGTTTTCCAGTCTCAAGTGCAAGAGGGAGAATAAAGAATATGGAACCAAACAAGAAGATACCCAGGATGCTGATGAATGAGAAATGTGGAGCAGGTGGATTAGAGGTGAGTAACTCTGGAGAAAGTCCTATGGGTGTGTACAAGTTTTCATGATGGAATTGTTAACATAATTCTCACACAAATGTGAATGATTGTGCCAAGTACTCTGGCAGGAGCTAGAAGACAACTTATATCCGTCTTCCCCTAAATGGTCACTGCCTCACATGGAAGCCCATTGCATCATTAGGAAATATCAGTGACCAGAATATTCTCTGTATTGAGGCACTGGGTGGCTCAGTCTGTTGAGCATCTGATTCTTGGTTTCAGCTCAGGTCATGATCTCATGGTTCGTGAGTTTGAGCACCACATAGGGCTCTGTGCTAACAGCCAGAAGTCTGCTTGGGATTTTGTGTACATCTCTCTCTGCCCCTCCCCTGCTCATGCTCTATCTCTCTCTCAAAAATAAGTCAATAAACATTTAAAAACAACAACAACAAAGAATATTCTCTGTATCCTTTTCCCTCTGGCCATAAGTCTGTTCTTCAATGACATACAGAGCAAATCTAATTCCTTCCCCTCATGACAACCATTCCAATGTAACATGGCGGAAGAGGGGAGGGGCAGGGGGAAAGGGGAGGGAGAGAGAATCTTAAGCAGGCTTCATGTTTAGTGTGGAACCCGACGTGGGGCTCAGTCTCAATCGTGAGATCATGACCTGAGCCAAAATCAAGAGTCTGACACTTAAATGACTGAGCCATGCAAGCGCCCCTCCCTTAGCATTTTTATTAGATGTGTTTCATTCTTAGCTTCCTTTTACAGGTTATATTCTTTGTTGACTGTACTCCTTCCACCAACACTTCTTTAACCACCAATGACCATTTATGACGAAAACTCATCAAAGAGCTCTCTTTGCAGGCACAATAATTCCTTCAGGATCACTTTCATTTATGTCATCAGAATTTTACTTTTGAGAATTATTTATCTCTCATGGTTGGATCTTTTGATTATACCTGTGAGTTTTTCTTTTTCTTTTACAGAAACTTTCTGAATGGTATCTTAAGAGTTTTGAGACCATATCAGAAGCAGCCAAGAAGTCCTTCGTCAAAAATTTTGGACTCTCTGATGAGAATCTACTCCCTTTCTACTATTCCTCAATGAATTCTCCCACTTAGTGTTATGCGTTGAATTATGTCCCCCAAAAAAGATATGTTGAAGCCCTAATCCCCAGTACCTCAGGATGTAACCTTTTTCAGAAATAGGGTGTTTATAGAGGTAATCAAGTTAAAAAGAGATAATAATCCAATAATAATGATATCTTCATCTCCAATAAAGAGGAGAAATTTAGACACAGAAATAGACACCCCATGCGAATAATGCCATATGAACATGAAAGCAAAGATGGGGTGATGCATCTGCAAACCAATGAACACCAAAGATTGGGAGCAAGCTCCCAGAAGCTAAGAGAGAGGCATGGAACAAATTCTTCCTCCCAGACTTCAGAGGGAACCTATCCTGCTGACATCTTGACCTTGGACCTCTAGACTCTGGAACTCTGCTGTGTAAGTCACCCAATTTTGTGATACTTTGTTACAGCTGCCCTAGCAAACTAACACAGTCAGAATTAGTACAAAGATGTGAGAGTTTGCCCACTGATTCTAATGTGAACGCTGCCATGTTTCCCCTGGTTCTGCCTGCTCTAGTTCACTCCATCAGAGCCCATTGTTATCCCACTCAAGATTCTCAGACTTGAGACCTAACCTCCAGATATTTTCATTTCAGTAACTGTAAGGTGAAGCATAGGAATCTGATTTTTATTAAGCCTTATAGACAATTCTGGAATGAGAAGTAGGAAGGACTTAACTGACTTTGTGTAGTTTAGTCCCCTCCCTGGCCCCAGGGCCTTAGCACATCGGAAAACTGATGGATCCACTTCTGCTGCTAAACTCAGCCAGGATCCAATGCCCCCAGTGGTAGCCAGAGGGCTCTCGTGCTGCCTGGTGTTCCTCTGGTGCCTATTCTCAGGACCAGGTCTAGGCTGGGGGCCTGCTATTCCCTCATGCCCCTGTTAGTCCTCTCCTTGAGAAGCGCCCTGACCCTAGACCCCAGCCTGGTGGCTAGGCCACTAAACTCTGAAGACAGATCCTCCCAATAACTGACTGATCACTCTCTTGCTTCTTGAGCACCCCTACCATCAATTTCCAACCACACTCTGGTCTTTTAAGGGACTAGCATGGGAAATATTTGTGCCCAGCATGGGAAATATTCTTAGTGACTGGTACCTGACTTATGAAGGGCCCTTCCCTGCCCTCTAGACACAGGATGTACCAACCTGGCTGCTTCTCCATAACCAAGCTCAGCAACTATTTGGATGACACAATGTGCTAGACCTTGTACTATACACATCCCTTCTGACTTTCCTGTTAGGCTCACTATCTAATGAGGGATACAAAAAGGTACATGGATGCACATTACCTATGAGTACAGGGTCCTAGGGGCACAGAGGTGGAGCACCTGACCTGGGTCTGGAGGGTTCAGAGGTAGAGAAAGCAACTTGAAGAAGATTCCATTTAAAACCAAGACCAAATATATATATATATATATATATATATATATATATATATACTAATATATTATTATTAATAACATGTTAATATAATGTGAAGAATATGATAATATTTTATTAATATATTACCAATATATTATTTATTATAGTTAATAATTATTAATGTTAACAGGGTTGGGAAGAGGAAGAGATCTTCAGGCTCAAGAGGCAGAAAGGGCATGATGGTTTCAAGAGCAAGAAGCTGGAGGGGTGGGTAAGAAGTGAAGGTTTTCCAGCCCCATCCTGTCCCATAGGAGAATCTTCCCTAGAAGAGAGGTAAGACAGATTACCCACTCAGCCATATTTGAGAACATGCCCCCATCCAGGAAAGCATCCCAACACACGTATGCGGGGAAAGTGGGTGGGTGGACCTCAACTGACCCTCAGCCCATCTGTCCTTCATTCAGTCTCTGTACCCTCATCTGTTCTCTTCATCTTCCCGATTTAATTTCTCTTCCACGCGACTCAACCAGCCTCACAAGCCACACAAATAATCTGTTATTATTCTTGGCCTGCAGTTTTTCAAACTTTAGCAGGCAGCCTCTTCAACCTCATGTAGCTAAAATCTAAGAGATAGGACTTCGGCCACAGCCCGGCACTGCCCTTCCCCCATCCCTAACCATTCTGGATGGTCCTGACAGGCAGCCTACCAGAAAATTAATTCCCAGCTGGGATTAAATGACAAGAAGTTTCTGCCAAACTACACTTGCCACTAACAACTCAAGAACTTGAGACACTGACCATAAGACTGGCCGTGAAAGACTCTCCCCCAGTCCCAAGTATTTGAACTTACCTGTGATGTAAGTCTTAACCTGGACAGCTTTGGACAGATGCACTCTTGAAATGTCAGATTATCCCTTCCTATCGAAGGGACTACTCATCAGCACAACATGGCAGCTGATATGTAAAGCGAATGGTAAAAAGGAAAGGCAATCATTTCCTCACTAAATGAAAGAAGAGATATGAATCTGAGGAACACAATCTGGCACTGATTGAAAGTAAATTACCAGCTGATTAGATGGCTGTAAATACAGGGAGAGAAGCCTCAACAGGCAGCTGGATTGCATGAGGAAGAGGGAAATTAGAGAGGGCACAGGAGGTGTTGAGCACAGACAGGGCTCGGCAAAGAGGAATAGTGGCCGCTTTGTTCTGCCAAGATTATAGAAGCAGGAAGGGATCTTTGGGAAGCGTTCTGTAGATGGAGCCAGCGTGAAAGGGTGGCCCCCCACCTCCCACTGCACTCTCCTAGCCCCACATCCCTAATGAGCCCAAAGGGATTCAACACTCAAACCCATACCCAGCAGCAGCTAGGACGGGTCGTTGTTGTTGTTACTGCAACACGGGAAGCATCGATGACTTCTGTTCAGAGAGGAAAACCTGTTTTAGGTTAGATGCAGTCTGGAAGCTTCTCCCTTCCTATCAGAAAAACCACTCTTCTAAAAACCTCATCCCTCACATCCCTGCAGCCTACAAAGACAGAGTCCATGCAGATGTCAGTGGAGGATACCATCCCCCAAACAGCAGCTAGGCATGCTCCTTCAGGGAGCAAGCACTGAAAGCAGCAGCCCCTGTGAACTGAGAGCTCTCTGCAGTTAGTAGAAGGAGCTTGGGACAAGGAAGGACAGAATAGTGTAACTAGGAAACCAGGGCTCTCCTGTGCATACCAAAAAATATCCCCTCTTCCTCCGGCAAACGGCAGAAGCGTCTGGCCAGCCTAGGAGGAGGTGATCGGGGGGGTGATCGGCAGAAGCGATGGGGCGAAAGGAGGATGACCGTAATGTTTGTATTGGTGATGAAGTGAGTTTAGCAAAGAACAGACAATGGATGCCTTAGTCCCGTGGGTATTACTGTTTCCATAGCCCTGAGCCCAGCCTTACAAGCTTCTGTAATCCCTAAGCAAGGCAGCTGTGTGCTCTCATTGACCGAGGAAAAAATACAGAAAGAATATATAGCTCTTGGGTTAGTTCAGCAACACTCCACCCTCATTTTCTTTGTGTTCCAGCCCTCAGGCCCTGGGTATGCTCTCACATAGTTCCTGGAGGGAACTACTGAGGGACATGGAACCCAATGACCACATCAGTTGCCATTTGCATGTAGAAGGAACCATCCCAATGTAACATGGCAGAAGACATAAGAGGGTAGGTAAGGCATAAAGAATAAAGAAAACTGGGGGCGGGGGGAGAACTTGGCAAAGAAGTTTTAAGGCTTCAGTAAAGTCATTTCTCTAGCCAGATCCAACTAAGGGTATTGCTAATTCTCTAAGATAGGGGCATTTTAGGTTACAACACACTGGATGCTTCTTGAAGCTTATTGTGTGGATACCACATTTAGATGCTATTGGTACAATTAACTGTTTAACTGCGTACAGTTCTCATTCCACATGGGGAGTTAGTCATTCTCAAGAAATCTTTTGATTGCCTCTGTACAACTCAGAATTATAAGAACCCCTCAAAGCACTGGAGGTGCACAAAACTGTCATTGTCAAGATTATGGTGTTCTGAGGGTAAATTCCAGGTAAGTAGTCCCTTTTATCAAGTGTGTCCTTACAGCTCTCTGGATGTGACATCCACCACAAAGGCCAGTATCAATCAGATCACTAAAGGGACACACATAGCTTACACCAGCCAAGGAAAGCTGCAGAGATTCTGTGAACTAGTCTGGGGCCAACTTTTAGATGAGGACAGAAATGAAACTGGGTTCACTTCGTCTGGTGTTAACTGAGATGAACGTTAACGTGCCAAACATATGAGTCACTGGCTACAAATAACCGATTGGAAAACTGAAGGGTGTGACTGGGGGGGGGGGGGGGGGGGGAAGAGCCATGTGAGGAAAAGGGTGCGAGAACATTAGGATCGCATGTTGACAGCTGCTTCCCAGGAGGATAAGAAATGGGAAGAGTGCATGAGCAGGCACTGCAGAGTGTGAGGTTAAGTTTAAAGACCTTCCACAAAACCATCCTCTTGTTGAGTCACCACATCTTCTCGCACCCTTGGAACAGTGCTTGGTGGTGCTGGTGAGATGGGTGTTCCCAGTAACCCCTCAAGTCCATTCAATCTTCCTTCTCTGGCAAAGCAGAGGTGAGGATCAAGTGAATGAAGTAAACATTTGGACCTCACAGACTCAAGAAGTACAACCTACTTCTCTCTCTTTCTTGGAAGTTTACTTATTTATTTTGAGAGAGAGTAGGTGGTGAGGGGCAGAGGGAGAGAGAAGCCCAAGCAGGCTCCATGCTGTTAGTGTGGAACCCAACTCAGGGCTCAATCCCATGAACCACGAGATCATGACCTGAGCAGAAATCAAGAGTTGGAAGCTTAACCAACTGAGCCACCCAGGCATCCCACAACCTACTTTTCTTAAGATATCTCTATTCCGTTTTCCTAAAGACAGCAGATGAATCCCAAGAAGCTACAATGTGCCCTTAAGGAGACAATTTAGAGCACCGAGTATGCTTAATTTCTAGGATTCTAGGTTGGAACAAAGCTTATTGGTGAACCTTGCACCAACTGTAGCTGCCCAGTTTTTCCACATGGTTTCTTCTCTGCAGCCAGATAAGAGATTGTAGTGGCTGGAAGTAAAAGTGTTTCCCAGGCAAGAAACATTTAACAAGGTAAGACTTCAGAACTGCTTTGGTTAAACCCTGCTCGCCCAAAATTCTGGTGCAAGAAAAAAAAAAAAAAATACAGCCCTTTTCTAAAACTGATCAGTATTAATGTAATTCCCATCAAAATCTGAGCAAGTTAATTTGTAGGCCTTGACAAGCTTATTCCAAAATTTATTTGGAAAGGAAAAGGCCCCAGAATAGCCAAAACAGGGATACCTGGGTGGTTCAGTCGGTTAAGCATCCAACTCTTGATATCGGGTCAGTTCATGATCTCACAGTTCGTGGGATCGAGCCCCCCATCAGACTCTGTGCTGAAAACATGGCGTCTGCTTGGGATTCTCTCTCTCTCTCTCTTTCTCTCTCTCTTTCTCTCTCTCCCCCTCTTCCCCGCTCACACACATGCTCTCTCTCTATCAAAATAAATTAAATAAACTTAAAAAAAGAATAGCCAAAACAATGTTGAAAAACTAGAATGAAGTGAGAGAAACCACTCTTCTCAACATTAAGGCCTAATGCGTAACTCCGGTATCAAGACAGCATGGTGCTGGTGGAGGAAATAGGCACATGGATCAGTGGAACAGAATAAAGAACCCAGATCTAGATCCACACAAATATGTCCCTGACTAATTCTGATAAAGAAATGAAAGCAATCCAATGGAGGAGAAATAGCCTTTTCAATAAGTAGTGCTGGAAAAATTGGACATAAACGTCACACCTAATATAAAAATTAACTCACAGGGCGCCTGGGTGGCTCAGTCAGTTACGTGTCCGACTTTGGCTCAGGTCATGGTCTCACGGTTTGTGAGTTAGAGCCCCACAGCAGACTCTGTGCTGACAGCTCAGAGCCTGGAGCCTGCTTTGGATGCTGTGTCCCTCTCTTTGTCAACTTTTCCCCTGCTCGTGTCTGTCTCTCTCTCTCAAAAATAAATAAACATTAAAAAAAATTAACTCATAATGGATCATGGACTTACATGTAAACATAAAACTACAAAACTTCTAGAAAAGAACACAGGAAGGTATCTTTGGGACCTAGGGCTCAGCAGAGTTGACCTCATCAAATTGGACCTTATCAAAATTTAATACTTTTCCTCTGTGAAAGACCCTGTAAAAGGATGAAAAAACAAATTACAGTCTAGGAGGAAAGATTTACAAATCACACAACCAACAAGGGCCTTGTGTCTAGAATATATAAAGAACTCTGGAAACTCAACGTTAAAAAAAATGGATCCAAGCATCCTTCCACACCATGGTTCACAGCATGTGTTCTGTGGATCACCCAACTCAGGATCTTGGGTGTGGGGGAGGGATTGGTAAAATGCAAATTCCTGTGTCTCATTCCAGAAATTCTGATTCCATAGATTTAAACGGGACCTGAGAAATCTGCCTTTAAATGAAGCTACTCAGGATGTCTGGCTAGTTCAGTCGGTAGAGCATGCTACTCTTGATCTCAATGCTCAGGGTTGTGAGTTCAAGCCCCACGTTGGGGGTAGAATTTACTTTTTTTTTTTTTAAGTTTATTTATTTATTTTGAAAGGGACAGAGACAGCATGAGTGGGGCAGGGGTAGAGAGAGAGGAGAAAGAAAATCCCAAGCAGGCTCGCGCTGCCAGCATGAAGCCTGATGTGGGACTTGAACTTACAAAACAGTGAAATCGTGACCTGAGCCAAAACCAAGAGTTGGTCACTTAACCAACTGAGCCACCCAAGTGCCCCTAGAATTTATTTTTTTTTTTTAAATCTGTTAAAAATTAACAGTGAAAAAAAATAACACAAGCTCCTCAGGAGATTTTTTTTTTTTTTTTTTAATATTAAAGCTTGAGAACTCCCACAGCTATTCAATCTAGTGAACTATAAAACAAGAACGGCATTAGAAAGAAAATCAGGACTGGGCCACTTGTGCCCTGAGGGGGCAAATGAGAACAGAAACTATTTAAAGACTAAAAACAAACTGGAAGTGTTATGAACAATTTCTTTTTTAATGTTTATTTATTTTTGAGAAAGAGAGAGAGACAGAATGTGAGCAGGAGAGAGGCAGAGAGGGAGACACAGAATCTGAAGCAGGCTCCAGGCTCCAAGCTGTCAGCACAGAGCCCATTGCGGGGCTGGAACCTGCGAACCATTGAGTTCACAACCTGAGCCGAAGTCAGACAGTTAACCAATGGAGCCACCCAGGCGCCCAATAAGTAATTTCTACGAAGCAACTACTCTAGATTTATTAGGATGTGAATGATGAAGTACCCTCCCCACACACCCAAGTATACAAGCATAAGGAGAACCTTATACAAGCATACAAGTATACAAGCATAAGGAGAGCTTTTTTTAAATTCTCATAGCCATGCTGCTTGAGGGGCCTGGCGCCCTCTGAGACGTGCTCATGAGGGATTGTGAGAGCCCAGGAAAGACCCTGTTCTGTGAGGACAGGGCATGCACGTTAGCAGGTTGGCGGACACTCATGTCCCCAGCTAAACCAGTGTCTCTGGGCCTCGGGGAACCCACAGCCAGGGACCCCAGCTCTGAGGGCTGAAGGCCTGCCCCAGGGTCCTCTAATGCCCTCCCTACCACCACCTTTCCCACTCGCTCACACATAAATATGTGCACAGGTCTAGAGATAAGGAACAACTCCTTCTCACCAACCCACCAGACAGTCTGTGTTTCTGCCTTCACCATTCTGCTTCCAACCCCTGACAGGTGGCAAGAGGGGAGCCTGAGGACAAGGCAACATGACTAAGTGCGAAGACAGCACGAAGCCGGGCTCCTCTGAGCAGCTGGAAAGAGGGCTCTCACCCCATCTCTGGGAAGAGACGGAGGCCAGCCTGACAAAGAGAACGAGGAAACTGCCAGGGGAAGGTGAGGTAGGTAGCTGTCCACCCATCAGAAAGTAAAGTGATGTTTAGTAAGACCAAGGCCAGACCGAAGAGCCACTGGCCAGGATGGAATAGCACACAGATCTGTGTCTGAGGGCAGGAATGACCCGTCTCCCGCTCCAGGCTCCAGAGGCGACCTTTGCTGTCCAAAGACGCTGCCGAGTGGCTTTGCAGACCCCTGCACAACCCAGGTCTCTGAGTTTCCCAGTGTTTGCTCCTTGGTGCTTGTTGTATCTCCGCTTGGTCAGAATTGATGGGAGCCAATCACTGCTGAAGCAGAGACTCCGGTTCATTCCCATTCACCTCATTGTTTGTCTTTTGGGCTGCAGCCAAGCAACAAACATGAACATTCCCCCCTGCGGAGCAGACACACACAGACACTTGGAAGCCTGCCCACATGTGCCACACTCTCCCAGGCATGCACACGTTTACACATACACGTATACACCCGCACACGTGCACACGCATACTCACCCATCCACACTCTCACGCATGCACGTATATGCATCCATACGTACACTCACCCGTGCACAGGTACCGCCCATATGCATCCCCACACTCACGCACATGGGCACACACATCTGCTCCAGCTGCGGTTCAACTGTGCAAGTTCTCTGTCTTCCGCCACCAGGATATCTTCAAACCTGAGATTTCCTCCTCCTGCCCTCCTGTTCCCCTGGCGGCCTGGGCACCCACACCAGCACTCCGTAACTTATCACCACCTCTTAGGCCACTTCCAGCCATCGTCAGTGCGTGGGAGACCTTCCAACCTTGTGTCTCAATGAAAATCAACCGTTGTAAACCCAGGCTCTCATGAAGTTCCAGGGACCAGCAGGACTTGGATTTTACACAGTCCCACTGTCTTCCCTGCGTAGGAATCAGTCTGGGCTCCAGACGAGATGGGGCGGCCCTCTAGTGGCCATGGCCGACATGACAGTAGACTTTGAGGGCTCAAGGATGCTGTAGGGACCAGTCTGCTCTTCTTGAAGGCACAGGAAAGAAACCACAGTTATACAATCTTTATTGACTAACTCCTCCACTCCATTGCCCCTAGATCCTTCTAGTCACCAGGTCCTATCAATCTTCCCTTCCCAACAGCCATCCCCATTGTCCCACCTTAGCTCTCCCTTATCTGCATAGTTGGGCTGCAGTGGTCCATTGCCTGGACCTGTGTCCAGTCCATTTTGGACCTTGTTGCCAAATTCATTGACACTCATTGTTGGTTCTTCTACGTTCTCTTTTTAAGACTTCCAGGCTTCCCCCATCATCTATAGTGGTGACCCTCAAAAGGGAGACACCCTTCCTTGAGAAGCATCTCACTCTCTCAGGACAGAATGAGCAGCATTTCCACACACAGGCTGGAGATGTTGATGCTCTTCCCCAGCCCATGCTCATGTTGAACCATTTTTATCAAGGGGATGTTCCTCAAGATATCCTATCAGTTAAATGTAGAGGGCTGGGGAAAAGATGGAGAACCCCTAGTCCTCTGGGCTAAAGTTCAAACATCTCAGCTCCCTACAATGTGTCCTCAAATTGCCTTTCTAGCCTTAGTGTTACAGTATAATGTTGAGGTTAAGGACTAGAATCAGACCGTCTGGGTTGGAACCCCAGGTCTACAACTTATTAGCTGTGTACCTGTATGGAAGATTCCGAACCCTCAGTTTATTTCCAATGTTGTTGAGATTTAGTGGGGTAGCCCGTGTATCAGACTTAGCCCAGGGCTTGCCACACTCAGTGCTCAATTAATGACTGCTGTTTTCATTACTCCTCTGTTAAGCCAACCGGTATGCTCACAGGTCAAGCACATGCTTGCACTTTCCATCTCTGCACTTTGGCTCTTGACACTTTATTTGCTTGGAATGGCCTCCCCCTCCTCTCTAATGTTCTGCTGAGCCCAGCTCAAATTTCTTCACCTGCTCAGGGAACTGAGATAAGAATAGTGGGCTTATGACTTCACACATTATCTGCTGTGAGACGAAACCAATACTTTGTGAGAGTGCACCATTTAAACTTATATATGTATGTAATAGACCGATGTGTGGGATATTTTACTGTTTGTGCAATCACGCATACATAAAGCCTTGTAACGTGTATTCATGTGTTACTGGAACACTTACTTAAATTTTTTTTTAATTTTGTTTTAATGTTTATTTATTTATTTATGTGAGAGAGAGAGAGAG
Organism: Herpailurus yagouaroundi; assembly: GCF_014898765.1. Classification (NCBI taxonomy): domain Eukaryota; kingdom Metazoa; phylum Chordata; class Mammalia; order Carnivora; family Felidae; genus Herpailurus; species Herpailurus yagouaroundi. The sequence goes on from NW_024412388.1 coordinate 76,575,019, forward strand.
AGAGACAGAGACAATGTAAGTGGGTTGGGGCAGAGAGAGAGAGAGGCACAGAATCCGAAGCAGGCTCCAGGCTCTGAGCTGTCGACACGGAGCCTGATGCAGGGCTTGAACTCACAAGCTGTGAGACCATGACCTGAGCTGAAGTCGTCCGGACGCTCAACCGACTGAGCCACCCAGGCGCCCCTAAATTTTTTTAAACATTTTACTTCTCTGCCAACTAGAGTATAAATACATGAGGGTAAGAGCTCTGTTTTATACTTATATTCTCCATGAACATATATGAACATATCTTACATGATACTTTCACTATATGAGGTACTTAGTACTCATTTAATTAAGAAGTGACTTATCTTTTATAATAATAGTAACATGTTTTTGTCCCTTAAAGCAAATTTTCATTCACTACCTTATGACCTTTGATTATCTAACTTCTACAACATCCCTGAAAGAAAAGAAAAGCTTAGGCCTGTTTCATAGGGACTTCTTTATTGGAAGTCGTGCAAGCACATTGTGTTATTTATATGTGTTAATTACATCACAATAACAGTCTCCAAATGGAAAGGTATCTGGATCAAAAAGGGCAGGTGGTAAATTTTGTAAAGTATGCCAATATCATGTTTATTTAGAAATCATGGAAATCAAGCTGAGCACTTGGCTGGACCCATACCTCAGGTTTTTAAAATTAGAGAGATCTGTAATTGCCCACCCCTTTCTGAACCCTCAATTCCTATTGAAACGCAACATGCAGCATTTTCTGGAAGAATCAGAAAAATAAGACCTAAGTATCACTGCTAAGGAACAGAAAATGGGTACTGTTACCATTCAAAAACAGAAGCAAATACCCTTAACATATATGGTTGGGAAAAGAACTAGCAGTTGAATTCAAATTTATGAGACATGGGATATATGAAGAATACAGCAATCCTTATCATTTTGATGTTACTTTTTAAAAACTGATGCTTAAAATTAAAAAAATGTATAGCCAGGGTGAAATTTCGTATATCATAGGTATTATCTAAATTCTTCTACTAGGTTTTTTCATGAAATATTGATGTATTTTAATGTATTGTAAAATATCTTCAATGAGGAAAATGTCACAGACTAAATTTATGTGACACATTAAAAAAATATGGAATATGGAATTTAGCCTATAAATATATTCTGGAGTCCAAATACTTTCACTGTAAATTTCAAAAAGCATTGACAAAGACACAGAGCAATTGTTACTTTCATATGGTGCTGGTTGACTTGCACAATGGTGTAATCGCTTTAGAAAACAACTTGGTAGTTTCTTATAGAGTTAAGCAAATATTAACCACATGGACTGGCAAATACATGCCTGGGCTTTTATCCCAGAAAACTGCACACTTACGCTCCCACAAAAACCTGTACACTCATGTTTTTAATCAGTAAAGATGAAGAACAGATTAGGGGTTTCCAGGAATTATTGGGTGGGGGAGGGTTTGGCTGCACAGGTGCAGCATGAGAGAATTTGGGGCAGGCAGAAGCAACGGAAATAGTCTATATCCTGATTGTGGTAGTGCTCACGTAAATCTATGCATGTTAAAAGTCATGGAACTATATACCCAAAAAGTAAAGTTTACAGTATGTAAATATAACAGTAAAAGCCTATTTTTTAAGAAAATCCAGAAACAAAGTTCAGGGAAAAGTGAATGGTGTCAATGAATTCAATGTAAATATATCGATCACTATTATGTATAAGGAGCTGCCTGGGGTAGAGGCAAAACGGAAACCAGAACCTAGTGATGAGGCAGTTTTAGGAGCATTAACTTTGAAATCTGCTAGAGCTAAGATAGAATGCCTGGTCTATCTCTTATGAAACCTGTGTTTTTAGGGAGGTTGCCTAACATCTTTGAGCTTTAGTTTACGAGAATAATAAAACATACAGTACGGACATAGTAAGAGATTGAAAATGATAACTATTATTATTACCATAGCATTGCTAATATTAAAGCTAGTGATGCCAATAAAAATGGTTGCTCTACCTTCAAAATACACCCAGCATCTAATCAGTCTCAGCATGTCCACTGCCACCGCCCTGGCCCAAAAGCCACCGTCACCTCCTGCAGTAGCTTACTAACTGCTCTCCCTGCCCCCACCCTACAACCTGTCCTCAACCCAGACACCAGAATGATCTCTCTAAAATGGAAGTCAGATTATGTCACTCATCTCAAAACACTGTTGTGACTCGCCCTGGCACTCGAGGTGAAAGGCCAGGTCCTCCCTGTGTACTCAAAGATCCTGTGTGATCTGGTGCCATTTGCCTCTTATAATATCTTCTGTTGCTTTCCCCCTCACTCGCTCTTCTTCCACACTGACCTGTTACCCTGACTCCAGCACACAGGGCCTCGATTTACAGACTTTGTACTGTCACTGGCCTCTGCCTCCAACATTTTCCACATGCCTGCATTGCTCATGCCCTTACCTTCCTTGTGACTTTGCTGGAATGTCACCTTCTCAAAAAGAAAGAAAAAAAAAAATAACCTATGTTAACCACTGTATTTATTTTTTTAAGTTTATTTATTTATTTTTGAGAGAGAGAGAAAGAGAGCATGAATGGGGAGGGGCAGAGAAAAACAGAGAGAGAGAGAGAGAGAGAGAGAGAGAATCCCAAGCAGGCTCTGCACTGTCCACGTGGAACCCGATGTAGGGCTCAACCCAGGAACTGTGAGATCGTGACCCGAGTCGAAATCAAGAGTCAGATGCTTAACTGATTGAGCCACCCAGGTACCCACTCCTCAACCACTGTATTTAAAATTTCAACCTGCTCCACTTTCTCCCAGCCCCAACAATCCCCCTCGTCTTGCCCAGCTTTTCTTTTTCCATATGTCTTACCACCTTCTATGTAACAACACCAAACATTGGCAGATGGTTCTCTCACAAATTGCTGGTGGGAGTGTAACTTGGTACAACCACTTTGGAAATCTTTTAAAGACTTCAAAATATTTAAGTCTTCCAGATTTAATTAAAGATTTAAAAATCTTTAAATCTTTAAATTTAAAGAGTATCTACCAAAGCTAAAAATACCCTATGCTGCTCCTGTGTGTAAACCCAACAGAAAGGAATGCCAAAAGACTCATATTAAGAATGTTAAAAGCAATTTTATTCATAATATCTCTGAACGGCAAACAACCGAAATATCAACCTATAGCGCAGTAGATAAATAAATTGTGATATTTTCAAGCCATGGAATAATACACAGCAATAAGAGGCACATGATAGTACCCTTAACAACATGAATGAATCACAGACCTAATATTGAGCAATATAAGTCTGAAACAAAAGAGAATATTGCATATGATTTATTTGATGTTCAAGAAAGGCAATGGCTTTAATGATAAAATCAAAATGAAGCTACTTATTTCCCTAATGGGGAGGTAATCTAATCTCTCTGAAAATAATGATAATAATATCCATCTTGCAGGGCAAGGCTAACTGCAGGAAACTTATGTGTAACATCTAGCACCAGATCCTGGCACAGAATATTGGCTAACTAAACGATAGTTTGTCTTCATGTGTGTCCTTGATTTACATTAGCTTAGTAATTGTCAAGTGAAGATAGTTTTATGATACTCAACACAAAAGTTTCCGTTATATATGCCATTAGTTGCCTCCCAATAGCCATTCCCTTTTCCTTCTTTTTTTTTTTTTTTGAAAGTTTGTTTATTTTGAGAGAGAGAGACAGTGAGCAAGTAGGGGGAGGAGCAGAGAGAGGGAGAGAGAGAGAGAGAGAGAGAGAGAGAGAGAGAGAGAGAATCCCAAGCAGGCTCCGTGCTGTCAGCATGGAGCCCAGCTTGGGGCTTGATCCCATGAACTGTGAGATCATGACCCGAGTCGAAATCAAGAGTCGGACGCTCAACCGACTGAGCCACCCAGGCCCCCATCCCGTTTTCTTCTTAATAATAGAGTCCATATTTGTTCAGAGAAGCCATACGCCCAGCCCAGAGTGATGAAGTATGACTAAGCCATGGAACTCCCATGTCCCTTTGCCAGACCCACTTTCCCAATTTCCCCTTACACCGAGGGGCACCCATGTGCCCAGTTTGGGCCAATGAGACCTAAAGAGGAATTCTGATAGGAAACTGGCTAGAAAACAGTTGTTTTCCTCTCTAAAAGGAGAAAGGCACGCACTCTCTCACTGCCTCCCCCCTCCCGTTTTCTGCCTTTGGATGAATGATATATGGAGCTGAAGCAACCACCTTTTGATCAAGAAAATCATAGAGAAAAGGACAAATAGCCCCAACATATCAGAATTAGCAATTCACCTACCTTCAAAGCTTTTGTTCTAAGAAGTAATTATCTTTATTATTTAAGCCCTGTTACTTAAGCCATTGTTAGTTGAGTATTCTATTACTTCCCGCTGAAAGCATTCCTGTGACGACCCCCTTCTAGACTACACGTGTGCCACAGAAAATCCTCAAACTGATCATTCGGACATCTTATCGTGCTCTCTTTAATTTGCCCAAAGTCTGAGCACAACCCACCCCTTCCTTGTCCTTCCACGAGTCTCCTCCGTGCCAATTTACTAAACTGCCTCTACTTTCTAAGGCAAACACCTTTCAATTGCATGTGAACATACTAATGAGGTCAGGGAGGTTCCTTATGCCTTGAGGCTAAGGAATGAAACTTAAGACACAGGAAAACTCTATTCAGTTGCTGAATTTGTTGGAGGGTAGCCAACTGCCAAATGCTGGTGGTAGCACATACTAACCTGCATTTGCCCACATGCGCCCCAGTGCACCAACACTGTAAATGGAAATGTCTTGTGAATAGGTGGTGTGTCCAAACAGGACTCGTTCGCGCTTAGCAGGGCAGATAAGTTAATGACATCCCAGGGCCCTCATGAGCCCACACCTCTTTCAAGGCCCTGTTTGGGGCCCATGCAATGTGTTGACATGGTAATATGTTTTTGTAAAACTTAGAAGTATATTGGCCACAATCAGGACCTCTGTCCCTTTCCTCTCCAACCCACCCTCTGTTACACTTGCCCTTCTGTAGGCTGGTGTTAGAGAGACCATGGGGTGTTAGGGGTTCAGCTAAGGGGAAGTTGAGTGGAAGATCCGTGGAGTTTAGGTTAAGAAGGTTAGGTTTATGTGGTTTACTTTCACATCTAGTTAAGTTATTGCTAGCTATTCTGGTGCAGGAATGGCTTCTGGCATTCTTCCCACCGCCCACTTCAGCAATGCCAGGGGTCATATTGCAATATGAACATGACCTATTGCACTGGGCATTGAAAGTATGTGGATAGTGAAGAAGAAACAAGTTTCCAAAATAATGAAGCAAGAAGCTAGTCTGTGAAAAATTCTGCCAGTCTTCAAATATGCAAAATTATAGGCAGAGGATTTGATTCTCACACATGCCCGTTCAAAACAAAAGTTCTGTCCTGCCTGGAGTATACTCAATAAGCACTGTATGCAGTTATAAACCCACAGTATTCTTTTATGTAACTCACACAAAATAGAACTTATCGGCATTCCTGCGCTTGTAGGGCACAAAGCAACATCAGTTCTATGGTGACTATGTTTGTTTAGTCACGTATTTAAAAAATCCAATATATTGGGGGTGCCTGGGTGGCTCATTCGGTTAAACATCTGACTTTGGCTCAGGTCATGATCTCTCAGTCTGTGAGTTCAAGCCCTGTGTCCAGCTCTGTGCTGACAGCTCAGAGCCTGGAACCTGCCTCAGATTCTGTCTCCCAGTGTCTCTGCCCCTCCCCCACTCACACTCTGTCTCTCAAAAATGAATAAATGTTAAAAAAAAATTTTGTTTTAATCCAATATATTGGATCACATCCTGAAGAGGACAGCAGTTTTAAACAAAATGGGATGAAAAACTACCCATCAATGGAGCACAACAAAAGAATGAAATCACTGTACCTATTTATAAACAAAGCAACGTATAGTGTTAAGAATAATGTGATTACATGATCAAGTAGCTTAATGCAATGTAGGGGTTTTTTAATGCAATTTAATTACTCCTCTGTATGTTTTATTTTCAGATACCTTTTATATTCATCCAGAATTGCTGACCATATCAAAATTCAAAAGAACTTCCAGAGGTATGTATTTAAGACCATTCATTCACTAACGCATTATGTAATCTTGCTGGGTTTTTGATGTTTGCAGTATAGCCAGCATTTCAAAATTTGTGGTTTGCTATAATTTTTTTCTCATTCTAAGTAAATATGTGTTTTTATACCAATTCTGTATTCCTAATTTTGTATTTATGTCCTTAAAGAGTGTCTTCTTGAACTGTGAAATGTATACAACCCAGAGCGACTGCTGCGATTAGTAAAGACTGCAAATGTTATTTACCAGTGCGGGTACTTTGGAAGTTCTTTTAACCTCAAGCTTTGAAAGAACAAGAAAATTAAATGAGAAAAATTGAACTTACTTTGTAGCATGCCCTACATAGAATTTGTTAAGTGAACGTAACCTGATGTTAAATAGAACACTCTCTCTTCAGTTTCTCCAGGGGGACTCATAGTCTAGCTCTCACTTACCAAAGTATATCTGAGACAGAGTGCCATTAGAGGAATTTTAAAAAGAAAAAAAGAAAAAAAAATTCTGAGGTTGAGCTTCAAAAATTCAGGACATTTATCCAGGGACTTCTTTTGTACCTCAAGAATATAAAAAGTTTTTTTTGTTTTTTTGTTTTTTTTTAATTTTTTTTTTCAACGTTTATTTATTTTTGGGACAGAGAGAGACAGAGCATGAACGGGGGAGGGGCAGAGAGAGAGGGAGACACAGAATCGGAAACAGGCTCCAGGCTCTGAGCCATCAGCCCAGAGCCTGACGCGGGGCTCGAACTCACGGACCGCGAGATCGTGACCTGGCTGAAGTCGGACGCTTAACCGACTGCGCCACCCAGGCGCCCCTGAAAAGTTTTTGGACAGTGGGAAGAAGGAGGAAAGATGGGACGGGGGAAGTTTGTGCTGAGAACTTCAAGTCCTATATCCCATGAGGAAATAAGAGGTGGGGGGCGGGTGTCTGAACCTCCCCGCTCAAGTCTCGGGGGCCCTTCAACATGGCCACTTTGAGAGTCAGATATGTGTGGCCTGCGGTTTGAGGAATGGCGAGCTGCCCCAGAAAATATGCAGGGTAGGAGAGGCGGGGGTGAGCGGTATTGCGGGGGGTGGAGTCAGGGCAAGAAACCGCTTCGTGTGGAAAATGACCTCATCTACCCCTGCAGCAGGACACAATGGTGCACAGGATCAAGGACTGCCCTCCCGAGGCTGATTTAGGGTCTGCCCAGAAGACCATCTACAGGGGGGTGGGGTTCCAACAGTGTGGGAGTGGGTCCTCCGAGAAGGCTGGGAGCAACCAGCGAAAGAAGGGGTATCAACACATCTCCAGAGAAACCTCCAGGAGGACCCCCACAAGGGTGCTCAAGAGAGTATCGGCTTTTTTTTTTTCTTAAGTTCATTTATTTTGAGAGAGAGAGCATGAGTGAGGGAGGGACAGAGAAAGAGGGAGAGAGAAAATCCCAGCGCACAGCTCGACTTGAGGCTTGATCTCAAGAACCATGAGATCATGACCTGAGCTGAAATCAGGAATCAGGTCACTTAACCAACTGAGCCACCCCGGAGCCACAAGAGAGTATCAGCTTTAAACACAAGCCTAACTTGGCACAAAGCCAAGTGATAGCAGATACAGCAGAAGCAAGACCGTTTTCTGCTCCTGTCTTCCCTTTGTCTCTGTTCCAGCACCAGGGGTGAGCCCAATGAATGAAGAGGAACAAGAAAAGAGAAATAAAGGAAAAATGTGGGCTACGAGCTACTAGTGGTGTGGTCTGACAAAGGGAGGTTTGACATTATATAAAATTCATCATTTTAATTATTTCCAGGGCTGGGTATTCTAATGGGTGGGTGCCTTAGAGTGTGTTTGTGACTTAAAAGGGCAACAGGACTGACTGTATATTGCCTCTGGGTAAATCGTATTTATCTAGGGCAGGAAAAGATTACCACAGACAATAAACTTCATCGGATCAGCAGGAACAAAAGTAAAGCTGTGTTTTATCACGTTCCGTAAGTCAAATCTGGTCAACACTTTTGCTGCATTAACTTAAGAATAAGCAAATAGAAAACTATAAATAACCTAAAGCTATACTTGTGGCGTTGATTGAACATCGTTTTCTAATCCTTCCTTCAGAGAGCTTTACTGAAATCCATATACAGAAATGGCCAAATCCACATCTCTGTCTTGTTCTTAATCTGAATCACTCATTCAACAAATATTTAATGAGACTCTGACAAGTTCAGCTTCCTAAATGCTACCTCTGTCTTGCCACTCCCCTACTCAAGAACCCTCTGTAACTCCCTACTGCTTACAGCAACGATTGTTCAGAAGATGAAGAGGATGAACACTCCTCTGGTGCGGAGAGGAGGTATCAGTAGGGTGGAGGTTTAATTCACCCTTACCTCCCTCTCTTTTCATTCTGGGGGGGAAGGTGGCTTTACCTCCCTCTCCAGGCCACTGGCCTCACCGCCCTAAAAGCTACTGTGATGCATCAGAGGACTTATTTAATTTGCTCTCAGCAGAGTTCCTCTCCTTTGTCCACTGAAATCACCTGGATAAAAAGGAAATAGAATTATATTTCATTTGGATTCAACTTACATTTTCTTTTCTTTCTTTCTTCTTCTTCTTTTTTTTTTTTTTTTTT
>NW_024412388.1:76584100-76630847 GCF_014898765.1 Herpailurus yagouaroundi
GAGGAAAGATGGGACGGGGGAAGTTTGTGCTGAGAACTTCAAGTCCTATATCCCATGAGGAAATAAGAGGTGGGGGGCGGGTGTCTGAACCTCCCCGCTCAAGTCTCGGGGGCCCTTCAACATGGCCACTTTGAGAGTCAGATATGTGTGGCCTGCGGTTTGAGGAATGGCGAGCTGCCCCAGAAAATATGCAGGGTAGGAGAGGCGGGGGTGAGCGGTATTGCGGGGGGTGGAGTCAGGGCAAGAAACCGCTTCGTGTGGAAAATGACCTCATCTACCCCTGCAGCAGGACACAATGGTGCACAGGATCAAGGACTGCCCTCCCGAGGCTGATTTAGGGTCTGCCCAGAAGACCATCTACAGGGGGGTGGGGTTCCAACAGTGTGGGAGTGGGTCCTCCGAGAAGGCTGGGAGCAACCAGCGAAAGAAGGGGTATCAACACATCTCCAGAGAAACCTCCAGGAGGACCCCCACAAGGGTGCTCAAGAGAGTATCGGCTTTTTTTTTTTTTCTTAAGTTCATTTATTTTGAGAGAGAGAGCATGAGTGAGGGAGGGACAGAGAAAGAGGGAGAGAGAAAATCCCAGCGCACAGCTCGACTTGAGGCTTGATCTCAAGAACCATGAGATCATGACCTGAGCTGAAATCAGGAATCAGGTCACTTAACCAACTGAGCCACCCCGGAGCCACAAGAGAGTATCAGCTTTAAACACAAGCCTAACTTGGCACAAAGCCAAGTGATAGCAGATACAGCAGAAGCAAGACCGTTTTCTGCTCCTGTCTTCCCTTTGTCTCTGTTCCAGCACCAGGGGTGAGCCCAATGAATGAAGAGGAACAAGAAAAGAGAAATAAAGGAAAAATGTGGGCTACGAGCTACTAGTGGTGTGGTCTGACAAAGGGAGGTTTGACATTATATAAAATTCATCATTTTAATTATTTCCAGGGCTGGGTATTCTAATGGGTGGGTGCCTTAGAGTGTGTTTGTGACTTAAAAGGGCAACAGGACTGACTGTATATTGCCTCTGGGTAAATCGTATTTATCTAGGGCAGGAAAAGATTACCACAGACAATAAACTTCATCGGATCAGCAGGAACAAAAGTAAAGCTGTGTTTTATCACGTTCCGTAAGTCAAATCTGGTCAACACTTTTGCTGCATTAACTTAAGAATAAGCAAATAGAAAACTATAAATAACCTAAAGCTATACTTGTGGCGTTGATTGAACATCGTTTTCTAATCCTTCCTTCAGAGAGCTTTACTGAAATCCATATACAGAAATGGCCAAATCCACATCTCTGTCTTGTTCTTAATCTGAATCACTCATTCAACAAATATTTAATGAGACTCTGACAAGTTCAGCTTCCTAAATGCTACCTCTGTCTTGCCACTCCCCTACTCAAGAACCCTCTGTAACTCCCTACTGCTTACAGCAACGATTGTTCAGAGGATGAAGAGGATGAACACTCCTCTGGTGCGGAGAGGAGGTATCAGTAGGGTGGAGGTTTAATTCACCCTTACCTCCCTCTCTTTTCATTCTGGGGGGGAAGGTGGCTTTACCTCCCTCTCCAGGCCACTGGCCTCACCGCCCTAAAAGCTACTGTGATGCATCAGAGGACTTATTTAATTTGCTCTCAGCAGAGTTCCTCTCCTTTGTCCACTGAAATCACCTGGATAAAAAGGAAATAGAATTATATTTCATTTGGATTCAACTTACATTTTCTTTTCTTTCTTTCTTCTTCTTCTTTTTTTTTTTTTTTTTTTTTATTTTTGTATTTTTTTTTATTAAGCTGGGAATAGAATATTCTCTGTTGGCAGCAGCCCAGCGATAATCGTTTTAGCTCAGATGGCTTCTCTATTGCCATATCCTGGGGAAGAAAAGCTTATTGGGGCTTTCATGACAGCCTTTTATCTCTAGGGGCTCTTTAGTCTCTACCTCTTGCACCTGGCCTGACAGAAGGTTTGGAGGCTTTGGGGGTCAAAGCACTTGGGTTGGGAGAGGCAGGATGGGGCAGCAGTTACAAAGGTCTGACCTGCACCCAGCTCGAAGGACATCTTTGCCATTCACGCATTTACATGCACTGTTCTTTTTTCTTTTATTTATTTTAGTGTTTATTTATTTTTGAGGGAGAGACAGAGACAGAGCATGAGCGGAGGAGGAGCAGAGAGGGGGAGACACAGAATCCGAAGCAGGCTCCAGGCTCTGAGCTCTCAGCACAGAGCCCGACATAGGGCTTGAAGTCATGAACATCGAAATCATGACCTGAGCCAAGGCAGGCCACTTAACTGGCTGAGCCACCCAGGAGCCCCTACACGAACTATTCTAAGATAATAAGCCTCTGTACTCTCTCCTCTGTGGTCTCCAGTACACCTTGTTTGGGAAAGCATTAAAATGATTTTTTTTGTTTTTTGTTTTGAGAGAGAGAGAAGGTGCACGAGTCGGGGGAGAGGGACAGAAGGAGAGAGAGAGATGACCCCAAGCAGGCTTCGAGTGCTGTCAGTACGGAACCCCATGCAGGGGCTCGATCCCACACCCCTGGGATCTTGACCTGAGCCCGAATCGAGGGTCGGGCACTCAACCTCTTGAGCCACCCAGGCGCCCCAGAATGAATTTTTTGAATCAAGTATTATTATGCTGTTGCAGCTTGTTCTATATCCCATTGGAAATGCTAAAAATAATGATGGGAAACACATTCAAAGTCCAGGTGTTGTGAGATAAGATTGACACTTGTATTCCAAGCTTCCTTTTTTTTTTTTTTATGACTTCTTTTATTTTAGTGTTTTTTATACTTAATACCACAGTTGATTACTATGTGCTGGACACTGGGTCCTAAAATAATCAACAAGAAAGAGGCTGGGGGGAGGGGTCTTTAGGGAGGGGTGTGTGTGGAGGAATTTGGCCTGCCCATAATCTTCAGCAGCCACCCCAAGACCACCCAGTTAACACCAGGATGAGGATGATGATAGTAAATCTTATGAACAGAGTGCAAAGGCTGTTTTGAGGGATCTAAACCTGTATTCTCAAAACATAAGCTAACGGAAATGCAGCTTCAAGATAAGATTTAGTCCCGTCTTCCCATCGGATTTTTAAAGCTGCCGCAAGAGAAGCTTATGGTCTGTTGGAGTAGGAAACTGATGTGTGCACAATGAAATAAATTACTAGAGGGTAAATGCTATAATGGGTATTGTGTTTTCCTAATGAACCCTTCCGGGGTGGGTCAAGAGTGCTCATTTTCTTCTCGGAAATAGCTATCTGGCCCCAAGAGATAATCCTCTCTCAAATACCCGATCAGTTGGCACCAATGTCTTAATACCTCCAAGGGGTGTCCTCCCACAGTCTGACCTCCTGTATGAGGCCATGAAGAAAGTTTGCCTTACATCCCTGAACTCATTGCCACCCCTTACTAAGTGCCTTCACAGGAGGTCCTGCCCCGAGCCACCAAAGTTGGCCATGTATGGAAAGGTTATCGATCACTCAAGACTGCTGGATTTTCTTCTACATGGGACAAAAAACAAAAAGAATGCGTTCCATAAATGTATGCTTTACAGGATCAGGTGGCTTTCCTATCAGTAATTACTTCAGGGGCCTTTTCCGTATGCCAGCACAGTGCTATGCATTGGCCATGCTATGATAAGCAAGATGGACGTCCCTTACTCCCTGAGTTCCTCACAAGATAGGTTACCCTGTCACTTTAGGTTTTCTTTTCCCTCTTTTACCAGAAAGACTGAGCCAAGCTTTCTCCCTTGGAGCTGCCCCCCAAAGATTCATTCACACACATGCAGACACCTAGATTTCTGCGCATTAAGAAAGAACATACTTTCCCCATGATATTCTTTTTCACAGCACCCTATTCACAGCCTTTCTAAGACTTATAATCTGAGGATATTTCACTAATCAATTTATTCTCTTGTTCATTACCTCACCTTCTCGTTAGTATGGAAACTCCATGAAAGCAAGGACTGCTTGGTCTTAGTCCCAGCTGAATCCTCAGTTCCTAACCAGCCCCTTGCACATTGTAGGTGTTCAACAATATTTGTAGAATTAATAAATATGTGGAAGGAAGGAAGGAAGGAAGGGAGAGAGGGAGGGAGGGAGGGAGGAAGGAAGGAAGGATGGATGGAAAGGAGGGAGGGGGGAAGGAAGGAAGGAGATAGAAGAAAAAAAGAGAGAGAGTCAGAAAAGGTTATATAAGGCCTACACAAAGATAGGGTCACCTAGTATCTTAAGGACTTCACATATCCATTTATAAGGGGATTACTGGTCTGGGGCGGCATCTTTGATGCATCTAGAGACCCACAAGCAGCTCTCCTGGACATTCTCTCAGGGTAAACAGTGACATACTTTGGACCTTGCAGACCTTGAGTCACACAGCTGAAAGGGGTTATTATTTCTTGATGTCACTGACTAAAGAGACTAGAGAGAAAGGAGCACCAGCCTCTGGGCTCTCAGCAGGCAGTTGTATCTGGTGGTTGGATGTGTCCTTGGAGACAGACCCCAAGAAAGAGTCCAACAACGTTTTCCTTCGATCAAGGCAAAAATTCTAATGAAAATATCTCTTGTTTTATAAGACAATTTTTAAATACATTTTTTCTAATATCCTTAAATACATTTTTCTAGTTAGAGTTCACATAGGCTGAAAGCAAGCCCGTTAAATTGGCCAAGCAAAAATGTGTGCACACAATGAGGTCACTGCAAAGAAATACATGGGATCAGAGAGGTGTGATCCCTCAGAACCACAGTGTAGGCCCAAGTTAAGAATTTTAAGTACCTGAAGTCATTTATTTATTCCTATTTCCTGCACTTATTAAACATTTATTGAGCACATATTATATCTTCAGTGGATTCATTTATTCAGTGATAAATATGGTGGACAAAACCAAATCACACAGGTTGGGGAGGGATATGGTAGTGGCCACTGCTGAATGCCCTGGACACGTAGTAGACTGTTCCATGCTGTTGTGTGTTGGATGTAAAGAACTCATCAGTCCCACACCTGGAGAGCAGTGTTTCCCAGCCCGCTCCCTGTGGGACTAAAGTGCTTTTTGGTGCTACCAACGGTACAAAGATGTCATTAAATTTATTTTTACATCAGGGGCACCTGGGTGGCTCAGTTGGTCAAGCGTCCAACTTTGGCTCAGGTCATGATCTCACGGTACGAGTTTGAGCCCTGCATCGGGCTCTCTTCTGACAGCTCAGAGCCTGGAGCCTGCTTCAGATTCTGTATCTCCCTCTCTCTCTGCCCTTCCCTCACTCACACTCTGTCTCTGTCTCTCAAAAATATTAAGCATTAAAAAAAATTTTATTTGAATTTTTTTACATCAGAAAGTACAGTGGGTCTAGGAGGGCCTGGGGGCTCAGTCAGTTAAGCATGGAACTCTTGGTTTTGGCTTAGGTCATGATCTCACAGTTTGTGAGTCCGAGCCCACATCGATCTCTGTGCTGACAGTGCAGAGCCTGCTTGGGATTCTCTCTCTCTCAAAATAAATAAATAAACATGAAAACAAATTTTAGTAATAAAAAAGGAAAGTACAGTGGGTCTCGCTGCTTTTTATCAGGCACCATTTAGATCAAAAAGCCGGCGAGATCATTTTCTTGATAATGCAGTGCAAATGCAAACACTAATAAGTAGCCCAAATTGTAGCCACACTATGTGTAAGAGAATTTCAGGGCCAGGCTGCCATTTCTAGGCCTCTCACATTCACTTTTGATGCTAATTAATGCTAGAATTCACATTTCTCTGGGTTTCCAGTTTGCTAGCAGGTGCTGTGTAGATCACCTATAGATCACGCAGGGACTTAATGCTCCTGGCAGCCTTCCTCGTCAAACAGCAGCAACATAGCTGTCCTGTCCCCAGCTGACCCGCTGGAATCATGCCACTGGGCAGGCACTCTGGATCACCCTCTGGCATGCACTGATCAGCTGCTTTTCTGTGATCCTGCCTGACCATCAGATGTGGAACAGAGCTAGTTCACTTACACTATGAAGCATCGAGACTCCCAAAGTTCTTGGCATAGAGGGCACACTTATATATATTTTTTGACTGGTTTTGTTAGTCTCTGAATTTCTCGATTCTCTCTACCCGAATACTCTTACCCTGAGCTCAGAATGTTTCAGCTGCACCATTCATAATTTAGTTTTGTTGTTTCTCTCTGCCTCTCTTTGTCTTTTTGTTTTTTTTTTTAATGTTTATTTATTCTTAAGAGACAGAGACAGAGACAGAGTATGAGTAGGAGAGGGGCAGAGAGAGAGGGGGAGACACAGAATCTGAAGCAGGCTCCAGGGTCCAAGCTGTCAGCACAGAGCCCGATGTGGGGCTTGAACTCAGGAACCGCAAGATCATGACCTGAGCTAAAATCAGACGCTTAACTGACTGAGCCACCCAGGTGTCCCTCTCCACCTATCTTTGAAGTCAGGAAGCTAAGTATGGTAAGTGGAATAATGGCTCCCCAAAGATGACAATGTCCCAATCCCTGGAATCTGTGAATGTGATAGGCCACACAGAAAGTGAGCTAAAGTTGCAGATGGAACTAAGGTTGCTAATCAGCTGTAGAGATAAGATTAACCTGGATCATGCAGGTGAGACAAATGTAATCACAAGGGTCCTTATGAGTGAAAGAAGGGAGGGTGGTTGGAGGTAGAGGAGACATTACAAAGAAGCAAGTCAGGAGGGTTGTAACTGCTTGCCTTTCAAGATGGAAGACGGCCATGAGCCAAGGAATGGGGGCAGCCCCCAAAAGCCAGAAAAGGAAAGAAAACAGGTTCTCCCCTCGAGCCTTCAGAAGGAACACAGTCCTGCCATACCTTGATTTTATCCCAGTGAGACTCATTTTGAACATCCAATCTACCGAACTGTAAGGTAATACATTTGTGTTGTTTTAAGCCGATAAATTTGTGGCAATTTGTTACCACAGCAATAGAAAATGAATACTATGCTTGATTCTTCGTTTCCATAAGTGCCCTTGCTTTCTGCAGATATTCAATAAGCATGTGTTGAATGAGTAAATACCAAAGAACTACTGTTTTACACCTATGGTTGATTTTTTTATTGTGATAAAATATACACAGTATAATATTATGTTTACCATTTGTAAATGTACAGCTCAGTGTTACTAACTCTATTTACACTGTTGTATAACCATCAGCACCAACTATACCCAAAAGTTTTTAATCTTCTCCCTACTCTACTCATGAAACAATAACTTCCCCCTTTCTGTCTATCCCCACCCCCTGCTAACCTCTATTATACTCTCTGCCTCTATGGATTTGTCTATTCTAGGTAACTCATAAGTGGAATCTCACAGTAGATGTCCTTCTATGTCTGGCTTATTTCACCAAGCATGTTTTTAAAATTCATCCATTTGGTAGTATATATCATACACACACACACACACACACACACACACACACACACACATATTCCTTTCTATGGCTGAATAATATTCCATCATATGCATATGTCACATTTTGTTCAGCTATTCATCTCTTGACAGACACTTGTGTTGTTTCCGTGTTTGGCTATTGTCAATAGTGCCACTAAGAACATTGGTGCCCAAGTATCTGTTCAAGTCCTAGGTTTCAGGTGTTTGGGGTATATACCTAGGAGTGAAATTGCTGGATCATATGATAGTTCTGTGCTCGACCCTTTGAGAAACCAGCAGAGTGTTTGCCATAGCAGCTTCACCATTTCGTATTCCCACCAACACTGCCTGAGGGTTCCAATCTCTCCTCATCCTCATCAACACTTCTCTTCCACTTCTTTCTTTCGTAAAATCAAGTTAGAGCCATCCTAGTAGTTGTGAAGTGGTATCTTAGTGTGGTTTTGATTTTCATCTCCCTAACCCCTAATGATATTGCACATCTTTTAAAAGGGCTTATGGGCCTTTGTATATCTTCTTTGGAGAAGTATCTATTGAAGTGCTTTATTCATTTTTTGAATTATTTATTTTTACCCTTGAGTTTTTGTTGTTGAATTTTAGAAGTCCTTGTGTATTCTGGATATTAATCCCTTATCAGATAAATAACTTGCAAATATTTTCTCCCATTCAGTAAGTTGTCTTTTTGCTTTCTTTAATAGTACCCTTTGATCCACAAATGTTCATGAAGTTGATAAAGTCCAATTTTCCTTTTTTTTTTTTTTTTTTTTTTTTTTTTTTTTTTGCTGTTGCCTATGCTCTTACAGTTCATCTCAACCGGGATGGCAGATGGGTTCTGTCTGAATATCTCACAAAAATCATCAGAGGCTTTTTTATTTGGTTTTCCGCTCTGTGTCTGTCCTCATATAAAGGATTGTCCAAATAGCAGAAGTCACATGTAGCAAAGTGTTCTTTTATATGTAAAACTCTCTAACTAGTTTTATTCACAATAGTCTAAAAATGCAAATAGTCCAAGTGTCCATCAGCAGTAGAATGGATACAAAAACTGTGGAACATTGGCCTGTGGAGGAAGACCTAGTGATGAAAAGAATGCAGTCTTGCTATAGGTACAAACCTGAATGACTCTCAATGACACACTGAAGAGTAAGAAGTCAGACACAAAAGTGCACACACCGTAGGGCTCCATTTATCATGGAGTTAGAGAGGTCCGTTTCATGATCACCTGGAGTAAGGTGTTAACTGGGAAGAGGCCCAAGGAGACAAGAAAGTCTTCGGAGATATTGAAAATAGTTTATATCTTGATCTAGGCAGCGGCTACACAGGGGCATGGGTATGCATAATGGTCAAGGTTATGCCAGATTTGTGCGCCTTACTGTTATGTTATCCCTCAATCAAAAAAAAAATCAAATCTCTGGTTTATAGTGAGAATCCGTGTTCCTGTTGGTAAGTGATCTTGGTAATGTTTCCCATCAGGACATGGGCTGAACTACCTCTCCAAAAGGCTCTGCCTTGTCTGGAAACCTCAAAAATGATAGCTGATAGAGCAGCAGCAGCAAATAGAAGCTCCCTACGATGGTCTAGGAGTCTTGGAAATGTGCCCGTGGCCAGAAGAGTTTTCTTGAGGGGTTGTTAGATGGGCAGTAAGTCATTAGCTTCTAGATTCCTGTTATATTCCTAAAATATGAAAATAGGTTCCCTGGAAAATATCAATGAGCAACCAAGTAGGATGACTTGAATGGTGTAATATTTGGGAACAACTATGGTTGTTGCTCAAAGGTGTTGCTAAGATACTTTAGATACCAAGAAACAGGATTCAAAACGATAATGAGCAGTAAAGCAGTTTGTTTTTTTTTTAACATAAGTGCAAGTTGACACATGCGTATGTTAACACAGATTCAGGTGTGAAATTGAGAAAGCATGAAATGATAGGGTGTGGCTGTAATTCGTTCACTGACTTTTCCTCTCGGAAAAGTATGTGAAAATGTGGAAATAACCTTGTAATACCTAATGTTTGAGGAAATTAAATTTTTTGGAGAAATTAAATTTTAAAAATCATTTATATGAGGTCCTAAGTAACTAGAAATATCAGTTATCAGTCCACTATCAAAGGAACAGTCCTGGACTGTAAGGTTTGAGGGGCAGGTGAGATGAGCAGGCAACACTGGACAGGACTATCACACCTTAGAAAATCTGGCTGTTACTCAACATGAGATTTATAAAATGGCCCACCAAAGCCAAGATGAAATTCATACAGGAAGGATAGGGGCCTGAGGCTGCATATCCGGTCCAATCCCTCTTGGGTCCTGAGACAAGACTGAAAAGACATGCAGCATCAACACATGCTACATCAAAAGTTTTCAAGATACTAGAATGCATTAACAGAAGTATGACAAAGAAAGACGTATGGTATGCAAGCACTAAAAGCAATCCTCCATGTGCATTTTATTGTCTATGTCACATTTTGTTCACTATTTGGAATAGTTTTATTTTGATAGTTAAATCGCACAGTAGTGGGGCGCCTGGGTGGCGCAGTCGGTTAAGCGTCCGACTTCAGCCAGGTCATGATCTCGCGGTCCGTGAGTTCGAGCCCCGCGTCAGGCTCTGGGCTGATGGCTCAGAGTCTGGAGCCTGTTTCCGATTCTGTGTCTCCCTCTCTCTCTGCCCCTCCCCCGTTCATGCTCTGTCTCTCTCTGTCCCAAAAATAAATAAAACGTTGAAAAAAAAATAAAAATAAATCGCACAGTAGTTAGGAATTCTACTTGTATTAGGCAAATGCTATGGCAATAGGCATGGAAGTCATGGGGCACTTTGATAGGATTTACATAACCACACAGATTTCAGAAAATTCCCCCAACCCATCTCCTTAAAAAGAACTATTAAATCATTAGAGATCAACCTTATTTGAGGGGGGAAAAAAATCACGGGAGTTACTTCATAATCTTCAAGTATGTAATTTCCAGGGTTGTTGTAAACAGATCTGATGAGGTGCTGACATTAATAGGGATCAAAACAGAACTGGGCTTAAACACTACTAAGACATTCCAATCTATTGTCTAACTTTGGATTGCACAAGCAGCAAAAGACAGAGCGCGTGTCTTGAAAGATCTTTAAAATAAGACCAACCCCCTCCTATTCCTAACAGTTTAGGCATTCTGTACTTTTTGGAGTCAAGGACTGAATGATTTCAAGTACCTCACACATACAAGAGCTCTTTCTTCAAAGTGCTCACACAACCATCAGATGGCAGAAGTGGCTATGTTGCTCTATGGTCAGATACAAATCTATATTGATATTGAGTAAAATGAGTGAGAGAGAGACCATGTGAGTGGTGGAGAGAGGCAGAGGGAGAGAGAAGATGCCACACTCAGCGTGGATCTCGACACAGGACTTGATCCCACAACCCTGGGATCACAACTCAAGCCAAAATCAAGAGTTGGACACTAAACCAACTGAACCACCTTGGCACCTCAATAGGTATTTTTAAGGACAAGTGTGTATTTCCCCAGGAATCAGAATATCTTACACATTTACATGCACATACACTTCTCCTTCTCGTTTCAAAGTACATTTCTGAGCCTCTTTCCCCAAAACCCACCAAAAGAAGGCATCTCACATTTGGCTAGTACCCAGGGCTGACCACACACTCAGTTCAGAAAAGGATAAGGCTCGTGAACAAGGAAATAGATAGAGCTCTGAGCTCTCCCTTAATAGGAGTCCCGTCTAAACAGGGCAGTCCTGGGGCGCCTGGGTGGCGCAGTCGGTTAAGCGTCCGACTTCAGCCAGGTCACGATCTCGCGGTCCGTGAGTTTGAGCCCCGCGTCAGGCTCTGGGCTGATGGCTCGGAGCCTGGAGCCTGTTTCCGATTCTGTGTCTCCCTCCCTCTCTGCCCCTCCCCCGTTCATGCTCTGTCTCTCTCTGTCCCAAAAATAAATAAACGTTGAAAAAAAAGTTTTTAAAAATAAATAAATAAAAATTAAAAATAAATAAATAAATAAATAGGGCAGTCCTTCCAATAACTGAAGAGTTTAAAATCACTATAAACTCCCACCAGCCACTCTGTCTCAGTATAACCGCTGGACATTCACCATTTCCCAGAGAGGCCCGGGATGGATCAGGCCCCACCTGGAGACAGAGCAGACATCTGACCTCTGTTCCTTGCACTCAAATTGTGGTTCCAAACAGAGCTCCAGCCCACACCCTCCTCTCATGTCCTTGATCACTTCCTGGATCCATGTGAGAAACTCAGACTTGTGCTTTTAATCTGTTCTAAAGGGAATTTAGCTCATCCCAGGGGTTGGCTCACACCCATAAAAGCAAGGGAACTAAGGTCCTAATCAGTGTGTGATACTACTTGTCTTCCCCTTCCTGCAGGATCACAGGATCAACCTCTGTATAACCAGCCTCTGAAACTCCAGGATTCTCATGAGCCCTTCTCTACTGGCAAAAACACTAGCTAATACTCACTGAGCATTTACGATGTGCCAGACACCATTCTAAATACATTTATGTATAAATGCATAGAGTCATTTATTCATTCAGCAAATATTTATTGAGTGACCACCATTGTCAGACACTGTCCTGGCAAACCAAACACGTGCTTTTTTTGATGGTATGGTCTAATAGGAGAAAAACAATAGCAAAATAATTAAATTATATAGTATATTAGAAAGTTACAGGCCCGGAGAGAAAACAGTGCAAGTAAGAGGAATGAGAAGTACCAGAGTAGGACAAGTGGCAATTGCTATTTTTTTTTTAATTTTTTTTCAACTTTTTTTTATTTATTTTTGGGACAGAGAGAGACAGAGCATGAACGGGGGAGGGGCAGAGAGAGAGGGAGACACAGAATCGGAAACAAGCTCCAGGCTCCGAGCCATCAGCCCAGAGCCCGACGCGGGGCTCGAACTCACGGACCGCGAGATCATGACCTGGCTGAAGTCGGACGCTTAACCGACCGCGCCACCCAGGCGCCCCACAATTGCTATTTTAAAGCAGGGCGCTCCTGGGTGGCTCAGTCAGTTGAGCATCTGACTTCAGCTCAGGTCATGATCTCACAGTTCATGGGTTCCGGCCCCTGGTCAGATTCTGTGGTGACAGCTCAGGGCCTAGAGCCTGCTTCAGATTCTGTGTCCCCCTCTCTCTCTGCCTCTCCTCAACTCTCTCTCTCTCTCTCTCTCTCAAAAATAAACATTAAAATAAATAAATATAAATAAATAAATATCTACTTTAAAAAAAGGAGAGAAAATGGGTGGGACCCCACTAGAAAGGTAGCCTATAAGCAGAGGAAAGAGTCAATATAAAAGCCCCAGGGCAGATTTGCAACAACATGGATGGAACTAGAGGGTATTACACTAAGCGAAATTAGTCAGGGAAAGACAAATATCATATGACCTCACGCATATGTGGAACTTAAGATAGAAAACAGATGAACACAAAGGAAGGGAAGCAAAAGTAATATAAAATCAGGGAGGGGGACAAACTATAAGAGACTCTTAAATACAGAGAACAAACTGAGGGTTGCCAGAGGGGCTGAGGGTGAGGGCATGGGCTAAATGGACAAGGGGCATTAAGGAGGACCCTGCTGGAATGAGCATTGGGTATTATACGTAGGGGATGAATCACTGGATTCTACTCCTGAAATCATTATTGCACTACATGCTAACAAACTTGGATGTAAATTTAAATAAACAAACAAACAAACAAAAATAGTCCCGGGGCAGGAGCTTGCCTGGCATGTCCAAGAACAGCAAGGATGCCAGAGTGACTGGAGTAGAGTGAACAAGGGGTAGAATCATAGGAGGTGAGGCAGAGGAGGTGTTGACACGGTGATTAAGCAGATTATGAAGGAGCCTTTCAGTCACTGTTGGGAATTTGACCTTTATGCAGTGGGGGGGAAGCTATGGAGTCTTGATGTAATGTATGGGTTTTTTAGAAGTGTTTGTTTATTTATTTTGAGAGAGAAAGGGACAGCACAAGCAGGGAGAGGCAGAGAGAGGGAGAGAGGGAGAATCCCAAGCAGGCTCCCCACTATCAGTGCAGAGCCCAATGCGGAGCTCAAACTCATGAAGTGCAAGATCCTATCCTGAGCTGAGAGTTGGACACTCAACCCACTGAGCCACCCAGGCACCCCTTGATTGAATTTATGTTTTAACAGAGTTGTTGTGTCTACTATGTGGAGAAGAACTACAGAGAGTTCAGAGTATAAGCATGGAGACCATTCAGGCAAGGTGGCCAGGTCTTTGTATCTTTGCATCAGCCCATCTTTGGTGGCGTTGCCCTTGGGAAATGGTGTAAGTTTTGAATGAAGTAATTCTCTTCAACCAAGGCAGTCCCCACGGGGAAAATACCTGTGTGCCTTCAACAACCAATAGTCCCAGCAGGTGGGGATGAGCACATCTGTCCTCAAGAGGACATCTGGGAAAAATGGGCACCAGTAGCCACTGCAAAAATGAAGGTGGCCACAACCAGGTGACAGCAATGAAAGGCATACATAGCAATTAGATCCCGTATGTATTTCCAACTTAGATCCAACAGGATTTGCTGCTGACAGAAGAGGGGTCAAGAATAGTCCATGATTTGGGGACTGAACAATGGAAAGCTAGGACCGCTATTCATCAGACAGGGGATACTGAATCAGTGCTGTCTCATTTCACCTTCATAAATAAACTATGTGGCAAGTCCTTTTATTGGCTATATAATACAGCCGAGAAAATTGAGGCACGGAAATGTCAAAAGACAACACCAGAATTTGAGTCCAAGCAGTCCCTCTCAAAACACTTCACTTTTTATCATTTAAAACAAGATAAAGGGATCTCTTCTCTGAAATATTTGTTAAGGGGCCCAGAAACTGAGTTTATCTACAGAATCTTGACCTCTCACCTAGCTGAGAACAGTGACTGACACATATTAGAATGGTCGAAACTGTGTGAGGACTGTGTGAAGATACAGTTGCAGAGACAGAACACTCGCCCGTGTGTAGTGGCTGGTTGACATTGGATTCTTGCCCAAAGCTCTTCGGTGCCTCCAACCTCCATATTCATAAAGTCCAAATCTTAGCTCAAAATCCATGATGTGGCTCAAGATTCATCTCTCACCGAGCCTTGGCCCTTTCTGTGCTGTTTCAGATGTCGCTCTCTTACTTTTCTCGCTCTTCTTTAGACACCACGGAGATGTGTTAACTATGCTCTGCCCAGACCCTCTGGTTCCTCACCTTCCCCTGAGGCCACCATCCTGGTTTTACTTCCCTGTCACTGGGTAGGACATACCCCATACCTCGGACACTTCTCTTTTCCCCCAGCGAAGCTGAATATTTCTCTTTCAAAGCTGTCGAACTCTCCTCCATGAAGGCTTTTGCAGAAGTGAGGATTTTGTTCAGTTGTTTGTGCCACAGGCTTCACTACACACATCAGGAAGTCCAGATGTAGGCGGTCCAGGACTGCTACAGCTGCATAAAGAAATCGTCAAGGACCGGGCTGCTTCTAACTTCCTTGCCTGCCATCCTCAGCATCTGGCTTTGGTCTTCATGGTTGTAAGATGGCTGCTGCACCCCGGGTATTGTGTTCAGGTCCCAGGATGAAAGAAAGGGCAAGGACAAAGGGTCAAAGGTCCGTGTCAGCTGAATCTGTGCCTTTGTGTCAGAAAAGTAATAGCTTTCCAGGGAGCCCCACTGGGGCTCATCTCACTGGGTAGAACCTGACTGCATGGCCGCCTCTTAATGGGCTCAATGCTGTCCTAAACAAAACTGGCATCTGGTTAGAAAGCAAGAGGAAGAAACAAGAGATGAGATGGGCAATCAGCAGTCTCTGCCACCCCTTCAGAGCCAGGTCTGGCCTGTTTGAACTTTACCCTTCTCTGAGCAGCTATTTATGATAGCAGCTGTGTGCAACTGAAGAGCAGAGTCCATGTCTATATTTCCTTTAATTGAGTGCTGAGCATGGGATACATGTCCCAGTGACTAATGCCATGAATGTAGGGGTAATGTGGCATAATGGTTACTAGCCAGGTGTCCTGGGTTTGAATCCCAACACTGCCATTTGCCATTTATTCGCTCTTCAACCTCGGTCAAGTTACTTAACCTCTCTGTTCTTCTATTTCCCATTGTATAAAATGGAGATGATATAGTAATACATATTTTATACAGTTGAGACAAGAATTGATTTCAAAAGGGCATTTAGACTAGTAAGAACAATGTAAGTATCTATTCAGTAGGTACTTACTTGCTACCTACGTTTGAAATATTACCAGAAAATGGGATACACAGTGGACAAGTTAGAGCATCTTCAGGGACCAAAGGGACAGAATACTTGAAGCCAGGACTGTTGAAGACAGTCTGGATACATGGTGATCACCGGGCAATGTGATCTGGGCGGTGTGCCGGTCAGAATTCAGGCTCTAAAGTCCGCTGCCCAGATTTGGCTATTGTCTTTTTCCCACTCAATAACTGTGTGCCCCTGGGCAAATCACAAAATCTAAGATTCAGTTTTCTCATACTTGAAATTCAGATAAGAATAAGCAAAGCCAGAGCACCTGAATGACTCAGTCGAGTTAAGTGTCCAACTCTAGATTTCAGCTCAGGTCATGATCTCATGGTTTGTGAGTTCAATCCTTGCATCGGGTTCTGCATTGAAAGTGCAGAGTCTGCTTGGGATTCTCTCTCTCTCCCTCTCTCTTCCCCTCCCCGCCCCAAGTAAATAAATAAACTTAAAAGAAAATAAGCAAAGCCTACCCCTTAGATGTGTTTTGAAGATTAAATGAGATTACCTATATAGTGTGCTTAGCATGGCTCATGGTTTTTCTGAGTAACTGTGAGTTTTATTAAGAATCAAGACCAGGTGAGCTGGACCATTTCACCCTGGCTGGAGGGGTGCGGGAGTGCAGAATGAGGCTTTGCTATACATGTTGATCCTTTCATTTGAAATCCACTGGGAAAAGGTGTCAGAACTGCAAAGTCCTTTGGTCTCCCTGTGGCGCTAGGAGGCAGTCAGGGACCAGCGTCCTCCTCTTTGAGTTCTGACAATGGACCTTAAAAAAAAAATGCAGCAAATGAACCTCTCCTAAGAAATACCACTTTATTTTTTCTTAGAACTTGTGTTCAACAGACACCTGCTTATCTCTGGAAGTCCCTACCTAACACGAATAGAGGCTTACTGAAGCAGCCCTGCCCAAGAAAAGTTCGTGGGTCTTGAGTCCGGTGCAGCTTTTTTTTGAGGAAGATAGGTCACCACAAAAGACCACAGCCATCTTTCTCCAAGCTCAAGCATTCATGTCTGTCCTTCTCTGTTTCCCAAGTTGAAGCAGGGATTAAATTGCTGTTAAAAACAAAACACCAGAACTTCACTACATCACACTTCACAATTACTAGAGCTTTCTTTGGGCAGATATAACACTTTTAAAAAGCTTACATTAACCATCCAAGAGCCATGATAAAATGGCTAACTGTCTCTTAATGTTGCCATTACATTATTGCAAGAACAAAGTAAAATGCCAAGTTGTTAAAAAAAAAAATTGAGGGGTGCCTGGGTGGCTCAGTCGGTTGAGCGTCCGACTTCAGCTCAGGTCACGATCTCACAGACCATGAGTTCGAGCCCCGCGTCGGGCTCTGGGCTGATGGCTCAGAGCCTGGAGCCTGCTTCCAGTTCTGTGTCTCCCTCTCTCTCTGCCCCTCCCCCGTTCATGCTCTGTCTCTCTCTGTCTCAAAAATAAATAAACGTTAAAAAAAAATTTAAAAAAAAAAAACTGATTACATACTAAGTTGATGCTGTGTAACAAAATCTCCCTCAATTAGAATAATAGAAAAAACCTAGATCAGGACAACTAATATATATTTGCAGAATGAAAGCACAAAATGGGTAAAATATTTGTTGTGACATGTTTTTAATCCCTTTAGGTAAAGTATACCTAACTAGCATTAACATATTCTAATAAACTAAATGAGACTAATTAAATGACAGAAGCCACAGTTTAAAGTAGTTGTATCTCATAGCCATACAAGTCTTTGAATATAAAAGAAGTAATTTTTGGTTCCTATAGTAGACTGCATATTGAGGAATGTGAGTTTTTTAATCCCTTGATTTGAAGCTAAAAGAATGCTATGAATTTAACAAGTAAGTCTTTGAAAATGCTCAGGAGTGGGGCACCTGGGTGGCGCAGTCGGTTAAGCGTCAGACTTCAGCCAGGTCACGATCTCGCGGTCCGTGAGTTCGAGCCCCGCGTCAGGCTCTGGGCTGATGGCTTGGAGCCTGTTTCCGATTCTGTGTCTCCCTCTCTCTCTGCCCCTCCCCCGTTCATGCTCTGTCTCTCTCTGTCCCAAAAATAAATAAACGTTGAAAAAAAAAATTTTTTTTAAATAAAAAAAATAAAAAATAAAATGCTCAGGAGAAATCATTTCAAAAGCTTAAATCCAGTAAAACATGTTTGAACTACCATAGAAATTCAGTAAATTTTCACCAAGTACCTATTACTATTTGTATAAGATAGATATGATAGCTCGTTTACTCCTAACTCTGATAAAACGTATACGATCACACACACACACACGCATGCACACACACGTGCACATGTGTGCGCACACACACACACTTCCAAGAAACCAGAGGCTACATATCTTAGCCAATATCACATACTTAGTGGGATTTGAACCCCAGCCTTCTAACTTTATTTTTTGTTCTACTGTTTCAAAAAAAAATCTCTACAGTCAACATAGGTCTCAAACCCACAACCATGAAGTCAGGAGTCACATGCTCTACTGACTGAGCCAGTCAGATGCCCCCTAGCCTTCTAACTTTGAATTTGTAGTCTGTTACATTTCAAAACAATTCTGTGTATTATGAACTCGAACACAGGACTGTCCGAATTAATGTGCATTCTCCACGTTCTCTACATAAAATCCTTCTCTTATGATATATTGTTGCAAAAGCAGGAAAACGCATGACTTGCAGAGAAGATCAGAGCCTTTCAGTCCCTAACTCTGCGGTTGTCCCTAACCCTTCAGAAGCTACATATGTATGAACTGTGTTGAGACAACGAAAGCTTTGAAACCTGGGCTTTGGCTTCAAATACCAGTGGACTCTGGCAGGCAAGGCTGAGCCAAGTAAAGTGGCCGGGAACTTGGCAATAACACCAATCACCCAACCTACTTGACCCTCCTGTCTAACCCCCTGAATGTCACCCCCTCAAGCCCACACTTGGTGGTAAGGCAAGACCAATCCAATGGAAATCAGGAACGAGAGCCAAGAAGAAGAGAACATGAGCTCGCGGGTGTACCGATGCCCAGGGCAGAGCCACCCTGGGCAGTCAGTCAGCCCCAGCCCTCAGCTGAACTCAGTTCAGCTCTGCCCTTTCGACTCACCCAGACAAATGGAAAAGAAGAAAGAAGGGAATGAAACAAAGTAGTCAGGACTCTCCCTCTTCCTTCTCCCTCCAGAAGAAAACCATCCCCAAGGACAGAAGTCTTATTTAAGCTCCACGTCCAGTGCCCCACCATGGAAAGCATGGCCCAAGAATATCCCTGCATATTGGATTGGAACAGGACCAATCAATACAAACATCTCTCCTCCTGGGATTGACCTCAGAGGTAGAGGAGGGAACACCGAGAGCTTCCTTTGCCTACAAGCCAATATTTTATATTTGTGATGTAAACATTTTAGAACTTAATAACATCATACAGCATAAAATAATAAATTTTGCAGGGTGGGTGAAAGCCATGGAAATCCCTACTGAGTCTACTGAAGCTCCTACTGAAGATGCATCACATTCATCTCCTGGTGTCACCCTTACAAGCAGACATAATCTGTGTTTCTGAATGAATTTGTAATGCAGGACCTTTAAAGGGTGGCGTGTAAGTTCCACCTTCTTCATTTTTACAACAGGGGAAGGTTATTTCCAGGAAGAGATTTTGAAGATGTGAATACTAAGTGAGCAGGGCTATTATATGTATGTGAAATGGAAAAGTCTCCCGGTATTTGGCAACTGATGCAGTGGACCAGCACTGGTTTTAATTATGTAGAAGTGATTGGTTACAGTAAAACTCAAACTGGAAAATTGCCTCAGAGTTAGAGTAAAGAATTCTTAAGATTCTAGAGTAGGCAGAGATGAAAGAGCTCATCTCATTCAGTGGTGCCCTGCAATCTATTAAATCCAAACAACAAATGTTTACTGAACATCTATTATGTTCCAGGAACTCAAGTACAAAAATTGTTTCCTTTTTTTTTTTTTATCTTTTTTATTTTTATTTTTGAGACAGAGAAAGAGAGAGAGGACAGTGTGTGAGTGGGGGAGGAACAGAGAGAGAGGGAGACACAGAATCTGAAGCAGGCTCCAGGCTCTGAGCTGTCAGCACAGAGCCCCACGCGGGGTTCGAACTCACAAACCGCAAGTTCATGACTGAGCCGAAGTCAGACGTTTAACCGACTAAGCCACCCAGGCGCCCCCAAAAATTCTTTCTTAATATTAAAAAAGCTCACAGTCTTCCATAGGACAGTAATTGGGATTCTAGATATTTACGGAAGAAAAGTACCTGATGAAATCAAATTAACTGCAAACATGGTAAAATTTTAAATACCACTTTTAATCATTATGACAGCACCTACATTTGAAAATTGGTAGTATATGTAAAGATGTGTCATGTTATTTCTTCCAGTATAGAAAATGCTTGATTCTCAAATATTTTCTAAAATTATTTGTATTCACACCACAGCTCCCTCTTAGTATAAAGCCTGAATGTTGGAAATTGCTGATTTAGTGCCGTGTGCTCATTTTATAGACAATACAAACCGAGGTCTAGAGAGGCGATAAGTACCTCGTATCTGGTCGCGTCACTAGTTAGTGGTGGAGCTACGTCATGAGGCCTCTGCTTATTTGCTGTCTAGTCACGTAGGGGACAGAGAATACTATCTCCCACAATTCATCCTCTCGGTCCTAAAAGTTTGAGCTGAGCACATGGGCAGCCAGATGGAGACTGTATTTCCCAGCCTTTCTTGCACATGGGCATGGCCATGTGACTTTGGCCAACTGGACTTAAGCAATGGCACAAGAATTAATGTATGCCATCCAGGTCACATTCTTACATGGAATGCTTTCACCTCTCCACATCCTCTCCCTACCCTCTTTTTACTTGTGAGCCAGCTTTAACCATGCAGTTGAAGTCAGCACCCTAAGGGCAAAAGCATAAATAGAAAGAACCTGAGTTCCCGGTGCCCTCAAAGAGCAAGGTCATCCTGCGTTGGCCTACCCCCTCTTGTCTAAGCTACTATAGTTTGAGGTCTTCTTGGTGCAGAAATTCAGGCTGAACCTAACAAAAATAACATACTATACTCAGATAGAAGCCTACAGGGTGAGAGGGTAAGGGAAATAAAAACAATACTGCTGAACATAAGAAAAAATGGCATTTCATTTGTATTTCTAAATAATGACACTACTATTGAGGGATCACAAGAGGAAACTAATCTCTGTGGTTGCCAGCTCCCCAGTATTTACGCCCTGTGTAGTTCCCTCCCACATTGTATCAGGGTTGGTCTCTGATCAGCGGAATACAACAGAAGCAGTGGTGGGTGTTTCACAAAGTCCAGGACCTTGGAAGGACCATCATCACAGAGAAACAGGCTGAACTGACAGCCAGCATCCCAGTGACCAATCATTCATTCCCCAGATATTCCATGAGTGTCCACTATGTGCCAGACTGGCCACTAGACGCCATGAGGAAGACAGGCCCAGTTGCTGCCCTTGGGGCTCTTACAGTCTAACTTTCAGAGCTACCGCCCATGCCCCCCAGGGCTCCATCAACGTCTCTCTCACCTCCACCACAAGCTGGAAAGTAGAGGTAGGCACCCAGCCTGTGCTCTCCCTTCACCTCCCAGAGCGGGGACTCTGTGGACAGTTGGAGCAGGGGGTGGTCAGAATGGCAGGCTCAGTTGGATGATGGGGGTGTTACCCTCTACTATGTCAAATAACTGGAAAAGAACTTGATCTAGGCAGATATTTTTTCGAACACCAAAGGAGCTTAGGGAGCAAGAGCTACATTTTCATTCTGTGTCAAAAACAATGTTTCGGTGGCCCAAACACTCCTTCTCTGACTATGACAGTATGTAAGGCCACAGTCAGAGAGAGTCCTGGGCTGGTCTCGGGAGACCTGTATGCCATGCAGTGGATGGCTGGGACATGCTCAGATGACAAGTTAGGCTTCAAAGCCGATGAAACCACAGGGTCTCCTACTGGTTACAAATGCACCTTCTTTTCTTCATAGAGTATTTGCCTGCTGAGATAAAGCAAACTAAAATAAAGATACATATTACTTAGATCCACTCTGGAAGGGGGATGAGGCTGTTGAGGGGGGAAAGACCTTCTCCCATTGTTTTGTCTGAGGAGAATATTCCCTACCTCATCAGACTGTCCTAGTGCTCCAGTACTCACTGCGCTCTGTGGAACAGTATCCCACAAAATCCATATCCACCAGGGCCTGAGAATATGACCTTCTTTGAAAATAGGGTCTTTGTGGATTTAATTAGTTATGATGTTGTCATACAGAGGAGAATGCGCCTAAATCCAATAACTAGTATTCTTAAAAGAAGGCCGTGTGACGGCACAGGAGTGTGCACAGAGAAGGTCATATGATGACAGAGGCAGAGATTAGAGTGAAGCCAAAGGACGCCCAGGGCCACCGGCAGCCACCAAAAGCTAGGAGGAGGCCAGGAAGGATTCTTCCCTGGACTTTCAGAGGGAGCATGTGCCTGCTGACACCTTGATGTCTGCCTGCTGGATTCCAAAACTGAGAGAATAAATTCCTGCCCCCCCCCCCCCCAGTTTGTGAGTCTTTGTTGCCCTAGCAGAAGGGCCCCCTTGCCTGAGGCCCAGGTGTCAGTCGATGGATCAGGCTTGGTGAGGTCCTTCCCGTAGAAAGTCTGCCTCAACTGCGTGAAACTGATGGAAGACTAAGGAACAAGTACGAAGAGGAGGGGGGACAGTGGTCACGAGCCTGGGGAGCAGCCAGCTGATGTGGGGCCCAGGCTGTGGCGGGTGTAGACTGAGCCCCGGGCCTCCACTTAGCCGTCAACTACCACCGCCCTGAGCTCCTGGGGAAGGCCATGCCCTTCCTTCTTCATGGCAGAAAGTTAGGAAAGGTGACCCTGAGAGTGAGCACAGGCAGGCCTTTGACTGGGGAGAGGAGGGCAGGTGGAGGCTCAAGAAGGTGGGGTTGCAGAGAAGCCCTTCGATACGCTCCGCTCACAGAACCCCTCGATGATGTGGCGGGTGTTGTATATGCCACAGACACGGCCTCAGACTTTGTGGAGATCATCTTTTAGAAGGGCCGAAAATACTAATTACAGAATAAACGTGGCATTGCTACCACAAGAGGCACTGCTGTCAGGGGTGTTAACATGGGGTTTTGATTCTGCTGTTGACAAGACGATGGGTGGCCAGTGCTCTCAGGTTCCAGAGGGAGTTGGCTAGCTCAGCTGTGCAGGACGTGCAAAGGGGGAGGCTAAGAACTGGTCTGTAGACCTAAGCTGACTATGGGGCCCCAACCTGTGAAAGAGGCTGGGGAGTCTGAGAGCAAGGCCAGGACCTGCAGGACGAGGGTGGGGTGGGTGCATGGTGTGTGGTTCACCCTAAATATCCACGATGCAGGAGAGGTGGGAGGCCTGCAGGGAGACTTTCTGGAGCATTGACATGTGTCCCTGAAAGTGAGGCTTAGACTGGTGTCTGCGTCCTGCCTAAGAAATCCAAAGGGCAGGAATGTGACTGAAGCCGCCTGTGGCAACAGTGTAGAAGGTGCGATTCAGGAAGTAAGTTCTCTCCACTGACAGCAGGTCAAAGGTGCGTGTTTCTGTGAAACAAGAGCACAGACATGGGAGGGGATGCTGGGAATTGGCCTGGAACCTCCGTAAAGGGACTTTGCCCCAAAGGACCATTCCTGAAGGTCCTCCCACAGGCAGAGTCGAACACCCCCGTGACCAGAGGCTAAAGGGGGGAGTCTCAAGTATATACATACTCTTTCATATACATGAAAGAGTTCCGGGCACTGGGTCTCTGAAGAATCACAGAGCAGCCCCTAGGACCAAGGACCCGCTTTGGACACTTGCCCATCCCAGACAGCATCGACCACTGCCCTTCGTCAACTAGTCAGTAGAACCTTTCTGACCCCCTCTGTCTACTTTCCCCTCTAATCCTGGAGGGGTCAGAGACTGCACCTGGTGGAGGGAGGGGGGCACTGGCATCATAAAGAACCTGCCCACACCCCCCTCTCCCACTGTAGGCTTCCTATCCGCAATGGGCCAGCTTTAATCCCGTTTGTATTATCCCTCTGGGCTGCGCATGATTATGCCTAACTGAGACTGAGATCCCAAAGTGACCAGAGCACTTTTCATGGTCTGTGAGGGATCAGTAAGCTGCGGGCCCCACCAAGGGTCTCATCCGAGGGAAACTCTCCCCTCAGGGCGATTTACAAGGGCAATCATTGTGTGTGAGAGAGGGGGGAAATAAGTGTGCTTTGTGATTAGCTCTTTAATTCCTACGCTTTCAGTCACATTCTGAAGGAGAGACTTGTGCAGGAGTGCCTTCAGCAGGGGTCTGACCTAAGAAGGGAGGAGGTGAGAGAGCACCGAGAGAACAGACAGGGCTCAGGCTGGGGAAGCTTGAAAGTTCAGAGCCACAGTGAAAGGAGAGGTGAAGAGTAAAGGAGGAGAGGTGTAGGAATTAAGGTCAGAGTGGCCTTTCTGAAATACTCTTATGAGAGATGGGATAGGAAGTGGTGCCTGGGCTAAGTGAAGAGGAAGGTAAGATAAAGACGAAGAACCAAGGAAGCCAGGGGCTGGGGCCACCCAGGAGATGTGAACACCATCCAGAATGATGGCAGGACTTGAGACAGAGAGAGGGGCTATGGCCGTAGTGAGGAGTGAGTGAGGAAGAGCAGACAGGAATCTGCCAGAACCTCAGAGAGACAGGGTTCCACACATGTGAGCAAGAGTTAAGAAGGTAGGTGGTCCAGATGGATCTCCAGAAGGGCTTGGGAGAGAGGAAGTGAGCGGGAAACAGCCAGAGGAGAGGGAGCATCGAATTTGTTGTGGGTGAAATCATGGAGTGGGGCTTACACCCGTGGGTCACCCGGTGACAACGGGGATGTGACGCAGAGGTGATTCAGCACAGCCTCACCATTCCGTGTGCTCTGAGAACCACCAGCAGCGGCCCCACCCGAGAGCTGCGTGTCAGACCCTGCTCCAGGCTGTCTGCATCCGATTCACATTTTACAAGATCCCTAGTTGGTGCTATGCATATGAAAGCTGAATTCTAGATTATGACAAACGTAACCCAACTACGGCCCAGAAGGGGCACCTGAGGTTTTCACATGTATCCGGATATTCTTTTTCCTTTAGGTTTACAAAGGGCTGTTGCACCGGCCTCCAACTGTATGGAAATACATGTCAGGAGGTACAGAGTCACTCGCAGGTGGATGGGCCCAGGCTGCCGTGATGGTGCCACAGAATCTGGTCTGTGTAGCCTTTGTGGATGGCTGTTAGGTGGGGACAGTGTGGCTGAAGGGAACTGAAGCCAGTTTCATGTCTGGACAGAGTAAATAATTGAAGAGAGTAAGCAAAGATAAAGCTCCAAATATCTCTTCATCAGCTTTGCTTGCTTCGTGCCTGACATCCCACATATCTCCCTCCAGCAGCCAATTCCACAAATATTTGCTGGCTGCAAACCAGGGGCCAGGCAGGCACTCCTAAGGTCCCCTTCTCGTTTCCAGAGCCTTTGCACAAAGCCTATCATGTTTTAAGTTTTATTCTTATAACCACCCTTTCAGGTCCATAAGGAACATAGGCTATACTTTCTCTATTCACAGGCCTTCAGGATTTGCCCCAAATCACAGAGCTAATAAGTGAAGGAGCTGGGTTGTTTTTTTTTTTTTAAATAGGATATTCTATATTTTTAGTGTTATATTTATTTTTGAGAGAGAGAGCATGCGTGTTGAATGGGGGAGGGGGAGAGAGAGAGGGAGGCAGAGGATCCAAAGCGGGCTCTGCGCTGACAGCAGTAAGCCTGATGAGGGGCTCGAACTCACGCACCGTGAGATCATGACCTGAGCTGAAGTCGGATGTTCAACCCCCCAAGCCACCCTGGTGCCCCGAGTTGGGATTTTAATCTAGATTTTCTCACTTGAGTCGGCCTCTGCAGAAAAGATGGGCTGTTTCACGAAGGGGTATCTTTCTTATTCCATAGATATAAGAGTTTAGTGGGCCTTGAATTGTTGTAACGTGTTTGATTTCTTAATGATATGCACAAGGGAGTTTGAAACGCAGAACGAGGGCCTTTTCAGTGGCAATCGCCTTTCTCCATCCTCGGCAACACATCTCACGGGACACTGCAATCAGAGCAAGAGGCACCACAGAAAGCAGACACGCCTACTTGGATTGACTTATCTGGGACAATGTGCAGAGAAGCCCCGATTTCCTTCGTGGAGGGGACCGCTCGGGGAGACGTAGCCGTTGCTTTCGGCTCACCTACCCCCCAGGTGACTTTATAGCTGCGTGGCTGTAAAACACCACCATCTGGTCACTCTGATTCTAAGATGAAAGCTCATCGCACTAAATATATCCCTGGCAGGAGTCTTAATTTTTAAAACAAGAGAAACGTGGGAGGAATGAGCCAGCTGGCCTCCCCACTCCAGGACTGTCACACCTGTCTGCCCACATGCCTGCACTGCCCTCCTCATGGGACTCCCCTGTCCTCCGGGCACCTGGGCTGGGAAGGAAGGGGAGGGAGGCACAGAGCCTCTTTCATCAGTTTTGTTGTGCAACCTGGGCTCTCCCCTTGCAGTCACACAGCCTGAAAACAAAATTGTTTTTCAAAATCCAGGGGAAATAATGCTGACATGACGTTGGCTCATCGATGTGGTGGGTACCACTTCCTTCAGTTCTCCAAATACTGTCGGCAGATAAGACCAGCCAGCTCTTGCGGGGCATTTTCCTCAGCTGTTTATGCGAACCTTCTTTACCCATGATGGGAGGGACGGTTGTGGAAATCAAAGGCAGCAAGCCTACTTTCAGCATCATAACTGGACCCCAGGAATACCTCCCAGAGCCCACAGCTGTTTCCTCTGACAGGGGTTTGTGGTCTTTAATTGGGCTTCCCGTTTTGTCTTTGGTTTTATTTTTTGAAGAACACAATATGGTGACCGGAATATAGGTCAAGGACCCAGCGATAAGGAGTGTCTGTCCTGCCACTCGTCCTAATGTTTTGCCTTTAAGTAGGCAGAACGTAGAAGCCTACTCGGGGCGGACGGGTGACGGCTCTGGGAGCGGCATGGTCGAGCTGGGTAGAGATGTCTCAAGCCCAGAGAACCCAGAGATTGAGAGCATTTTGTATAATCATCCCGTTCATGTATCCCTGGCCTTCTGGAATCCATCAGGATACTGAATTTCTGAGTTGGCTGTTCACGTTGATTGCCAGAATACTTTCACAGCCAAGCACGCACCTTACCTGTATTCCTACAGTCTGAGCCCTTCTGATGATTTTCCTGTTAACATGTTCCTAGAATTCAAGATGTACAGCATGTACCAGGTCAAAAAGAATTCCATTCAATGGCCTCAGGATAAAATCTTTGACTACTTCTAAAAAATAATGTAACTTTTCTTTCTTAGCTTCTTTACCCATTAAATGCTATAATGAAATTGATTAGAGAAAAAGAAGAGCAAGCACTTATTATGTTCAGCCCTTTCATATATTTCTTTTTTTTTTTTCCAGTGAAAAAGTATTAAAATATATTTTCATGAGAACACTTTCCTACTACTTTTTTTTTTGAGAGAGAGAGAGATAGAGAATGAGAGCCACCGGGTGGCTCAGTTCATTAAGCATCCAACTCTCAATTTTGGCTCTAGTCATGATCACATGGTTTGTAAGATCGAGCCCCGTGTCAGGCTCTGTGCTGACAGTGTGGAGCCTGCTTGGGATTCTCTCTCTCTCTCCCTCGCTCTCTCTCTGTCCCTCCCCTCCCTCTCTCTCAAAAAAATAAACATTTTTTTAAATGTTTAACCACTTTCAGTTTTGCATTCCCTGAAGGAATATTCTTGTGGAACTTGAGAAGTATGGGCTTTTTCTAATCCAGGCATCTTCGTTCTTTTTCCCAATATGGACATCTTTTTGTACTTTTCACTCTGGTAACAATATGCAGTTTACGAGGGTGCTGTGGATCCCCACCATATTTTTCATGATCTGCAGGTGAAGGCTGAAACACGCTATCTGCAATTCTTGAGTTGGTAAACTTGTGACACATCCAGTCTGTAGAGATGAGACACTCCACACCATTTGTCACAGTTTGTAGTCTGCCTGGGAGCCTCTGAGCTATTGAGCGCAAAATCCGCACGAGGGTGGTATCATTCTCCTCAAAGGCCAGGGGAAGCAGGTCAGAGGAAGGACTCAGCCCTTTCATAGATTTCTTATTTAATGACCACAACGATATTGACCTCTCTTTCTTTATAGTTTATAAAATTGAGGTTGAGATTTACCTAAAGTTACAGGAGCTACTAACCAGTGACTTTGAAACTCAGACGTGTTTGTCCTTAAAGTTATTAACTGGCATACGTTGTTTACAAGAGATGACTAGAAAGGGGTCCATATTTTAGAAACTTGAATTTTACAGTATTCAACATATTTTGTGAACAGCTCTTTTTTGTGTTTTATAAGAACTGTAAATAAGGCAGAGAAGTTCTTTCTCCCACTTTTCAGATGAGGAAAGTAAGGTCCGGGCAGGTTAAATGGCTGGCCACGGTCCCAGAAGTGGTAGATACTGGAACAGGAATGAGGATGTAGGTCTTCTGACGCCTCTCTGGAATGATATGTCCTCCCTTCACAGTCTCTATTTAGGCAAAGAGCCCATGTGCTAGAAGAGACCTGAGTGACCACAGAAAGTTTGGCTCTCACTTTACTCTTGCAGAAATCAAGATCCAGAGAAGGAGTGTTACTTAGCCAAAGTCGCCCAATTAGCCAACAACAGAACTGGCACCAAAAATCAGACTGCTAATGTTCCCAATGTAATGACAGATCTACTTTTTGAAAGAAACTTATAAGTGAAACAATCAATAAAAAACACTTGAAGGAAGCACTTCTTCAGTTGCTTTGGAAGCATGGAAGGAGAAGACTCAGGATGGAGAACCTTCGTGTCTTTGGTTCTATCTTCAACCCCAAAGTATTTCCTGAAAGCTTCTGTTTAGAGAAGAAAATTATCAACCAGTCATTTGTGAGAGCTACATATTACAAAGTAATTTTCCCTTGATGACGATGGGTATATTCCTACTAAAAATGTTATTTTTATGTAGGCTATATTAGCTTTAAAGAACAGTTTCTTGTAAGATCAGAAAACGTTATCCTCCTTTCAGAGACTGAAGGAGTCATTATAGCATCCAGCACTAGGGGGCGCGCTAGGAGAAGGCTGGCTACACAGACTCCCAGGAAGCCCCCTGAGCAGCTAGAGATAGGCAGAGGGGAAAAAAGAAGGGAAATAAATGGTAAGCAGGTTCAGCAATTATCATGGGGCCAGACATCACAAACCACATGATGGGTTGTGGAAAGGTATGTGTGTGTGCGTGTGTGTGTGTGTGTGTGTGTGTGTCTGCATGTTCGGTTTTAGCTTTTGTTATTGTTTTAATATAAACTTGGTCCAGAATAGGACTGATTTTTCGCATATATACCATTCAATCTTCACAACTCTGAAAAGTAGATATTATTATCTCCCCTTTATAGATGAAGAAATTGACATTCAGTGAAATTAAGTGAGGCATTCAATCATGGACAATGCAAAGTTAGATATGCAATGCAAAAGTACCTTACTATTAAGATACCATCCTTCCAGTGGTATTTCTATTGCACTGGGGCTTTTTCTGTTGGATACCATGTAATGTCCTCCTGTCTAATTAAATGCCCTTCATTTGCAGACTTTCTTAGAATTTTTTTTAGCAGGGTGATTGATGAACTTGCAAATGTCCAGGCCCTCCCTCCAGACGTTATGATACTTGAGACTGGAGATAGTGTCCTTGCATATTTAACAAGCATCCTGAGTGACGCTGATGTACGTCATTCATGAATTTCATTTTGACAAAATACTCTGAATATATTCACACTCATACATCACATCATCCTGATGTGATTTGCCATTTGCCGCTGTTACTTCAGACATTTTCTCAAGTTACCTCATTTCTTTTTTTTAAATGTTTATTTATTTAGTTTTAGAGAGAGAGAGTGGGGAGGGGGCAGAGAGAGAGAGGGAGAGAGAAAATCCCAAGCAGGCTCTGCACTGTCAGCATAGTGCCCAATGCGGAGCTCGATCCCATGAACCGTGAGATCATGACCTGAGCTGAAATCAAGAGTCAGATGCTTAACGGACTGAAACACCCAGGTGCTCCTCAAGTTACCTCATTTCTATACACTTTGTTTCTCAAGAGCAGAAGCCCTATTCCCTGCCTCCCCCATACCCAGTAGGTTCCTATTGGGTTAGCACTTTTCCAGAGCTTCTCTCTGCCTAAAATATAACTTCCTCCCTCTAGCCCTTACCCGTGTAGCTCCCACTCCCCTCCATCACTCAGTTTAGGCTGCTCCTTATGATCTTGCTGCCAGAGTCTGGGTGCGACGTTCCTATGATGTGTTCCCATGGCACCCCGCACCTCTCCCACCAGAGCATGGCACATGGGACACACACCTTTCTGTCTCGTGCGCGCATCATTCTGTATTTCCTTAGTGACTGTAGCCCAACCTCATCTGTTGGATACTTGCTGTATCCCTTTGTGAGAGCAGGAACTTTGGTTTTCTGGTTCGTGATTGGATGTCAGCATCTAGCACAGGGTCTGATGTATAGAAGGCTAATGCTCATTTGCAGAGTAAGCATTTATGATCATTTGTAGGGTAAGTGCATGAACAAACTGAGAAGAATGACTAAGAGAGAAAAGAAACTTTAAAAAGCATCTTAACTCACAGTGGGCTGGGATGCACGGAGGCAATGACTTGGGAGTCAAATGGGGCACCTAGGAGATGGCCAAGGGGAGCCGTGAAGCCCCGGTTACTTTACCAGCTTCATTTTCCCTATGGATGCAAGTCAGTTCAACTCAATACATATGCAGTGGTGCCTTAGATGTGACAGGTACTCTGCTAGACACGGCGCCTGAACTTGTAGACGGGATATTTAAAGCAAAACCATTTTGTGATCTACATGCCAGTGTGTGTAACTATTAATAGGAAACAAGAGATGACATTATTCCACTCTCAGGAGAGTTCAAATGACTGAGTCTTGTAATTGCCACATAATGCAAGAGAAGTCTTAAAGAGCAGTGCAGCATAACGGAAAAGAGCCAGGCTTTAACGCCCCATGAACCCAGGCTGGAACATCAGGGTCGCAGGGAGACTGGGCTCTATGTGTAACATAGGTGTGACAATAGTACTAATACTCCTGGCATGGAATAGCAGTGGTTAACAGTAGTGAGCACTGTGCCAGGCACTCTGCTAAGCCCTTCCCATGTATTAATTTACTTGCTTCTCTCAGCTATCCAGGATAAGTGTTTTATTATCCACATTTTACTACTTGGGGAAACTGGCTCAGAGAGGTTAAGTGATTTGCCTAAAGTGACCTGGTAATAAATGGCCCAGCCAGGATTTGAACCTGGGATTGGCCGATTGATGAAGAGATGAGATAATGCAAGATGCCTGGCAGATAATAAGTCTTCAATACACGGTTTCTAATATTCTTATTGTAATTGTATTCAAGAAGTGGGGCCCACAGAAGGATTGCTGTTGAGGTGAGTCACTAGGAGGACAGTGCAGTGGATAGGGAGGAGGGCTGGGTTCCTGGGTTGGTGACATAAGCCAGAGGCAGGAAAGGAGCCCCAGTGCTTTTGCAACTCCTCCCACACTGTGCTTCCCAGACTCAGGAGCCATCACCCCCAGACCTCAGACCTGGGGAGCCAGAACATCTTGGGGTTACAAAGAACTCACAGATCACCCAGTCAGGGTCCCGATCTGTTGTATGCATGCCCCAACCACATCCCTGCCAGGTGGCTGTCTCTGCCTAAATGTCCATGCCCACTTTACCCACCCTATTCACACCACCTCGTTAGTGCTCTCCCGCAGTGAGGGCAGGGGATAGAACCTGAGCCCCAAAAGTCACCGCTGGACAACACTCTCAAGACCTTTTAAGTCAACCCTGTATGTTGTGCACATGGTGCGCCTGCAGTGAGGGACATAACCTTGGGAGAGACTGGAGATCTTCCCTCCCTCCTAGAGAATTAGACATTCCTTCCCACTGCTGCTCCACTCCTCCCTCTGGGAGACAGGGAGGGCAGGAAAGGTGAATCCAAATTAACCTTGGTGCAGGCAGAAGGGGCCCAAGTCACGGGGACCTGGTGGCCGGGGCACCATCGCTGGGTGCCTGGAGGAGCTGTCGGAGGAGAAGAACTGGCTCAGCACTCCTGCGTTCGGAGCCTGGAACATACAAACGCACCAGCCGAGTCCGGAAGCAACACGTCCCCAGCTGGCACGGGCCCTGGTTAAAGCTCTGGGCTACAGACTGTTCATTGATGACTAATTTCCATCTCCATGGCTCCCCTCGCTTTTCCTTTCGCCAACTTGAAAACCTGGGGAGGGAGGTGTCGGGGGCTTAATTTGCTGCCTCCAGAACCCTCCTGGTTTGGCTCTCAGCACAAGGGATGGTTAGTGAAGGACCAGTGGATAAAATTCCACTTCCTGCAGTATTCACACTTGGGTACCTGTCTGTCTTGCCTTCTCTTTTCTCTAGGCACACAGCAGGCAAGGCCTTATCATCCCCCTGATGAGTCAGCACAGCTGTCTTCTTCAAAGATCTGCTGCCTCAAGCTGGAGCAGCCCTTTGGGTTTTTCAGCCCCAAGTGTCTCTTGAAATTGTACCAGGACCCTGACATCCCAAGCAGATGTGAGTCGGGAATTTATGTTATAACCACTTGATAGCTTATGTGTTCTATGTTGATAGGTGCTTGATAAAAGCAACATCACGCTGACTCTGAATGTGAGTCCCTACTGGAACAGGAGCTTTGCCCCCCCACAGCCTTTGTCAAGGACCCCCCAGCCACCCCCTCCTGCTGGGGTCCCACGGCTCCTGCTGGGCTTTGAATTTCAGCTGCAGAAACCCTCCCTGGACCTCATCACCAGTTCTTCCTAACAACCAAAGCTTTCATTGTCTCCAAGACTTGTGCTCAGGCTATTTTTAACTTGTCCTTTCTTTAAAAAAAAAAAAAAAATTACACCAGAGGAGCTTAATGAGCCCCATTTAGCTTTTTGTAGAAAAAGAAAATTTTCAGACATTAACCAGTAAGTACCGCTAAGTGCCTTGGCTGGCTAGCACCGCCTCTTAAAACCAGCTTTCCCTCCTCGGTACAAGGGTTTATTTTGGGACAGCAGCCTCCTCACCACATCACAAACATGCCATACTGGGGGTTCTGGTGAACTCAACAGAAGGTAGAGAGTTAGATGAGAGGTTCAGAAAAAGAACCCAGAGGTGCGGTGGGGGGGGGGGGGGGGGGGGAGTGGCAGGAGAGGGGAAGAGTTCCTTGCATGGTCCTGGCTGCCCAAAGCTGCCTTCAGTTTTCTCACCTGCCATTCTGTGCTTCCAGCCAGCCAGCTGTGCCTCAGATAGGAAGCAAGTTGGAGAAGGAGTGAGATTTCAGATTTGTGTTCATTGTCACATCAAACTGACACACACATACACACATACCCCACTGCTGCCACCGCCACCACCCTTCCAACAACCACAGAACAAACAATAAAAGAGCTCTAGTGTTCTTGCAGGGCATATGAAATGATGGCAATAAACGTGTCCACCGTCCATCCACCCAAACCCCAGGGTCCCCCTGGGTCAAAGTTGATTCTAGGAAAGGTTCTCAGCTGTTCTGCAGGGCAACAGGTCCAAGTCACAAATTATAGCACTGACTGCCCCCAGCAGGGTCAAAGCTGTCAGGACATGGCCATTGGCCTTCTGGACTTTTAAGGTAAAACATGACGGAGGCCTTTCCAGGGGTGAAAGTACAGCCTCACTCCCCTTGATGCTCACACCCAGCCATGCGTTTGTTCCAAAGTCTGCAGATGACCTTCCCAGGCATAGCACTTGCATTCTTCACTGGGGCTCGGCCATGCCTTCACTTAACAGACTCAGTACAAATGCTCTCTGTGGCCCAAAGTTTCTGCATGCAGTTAGAGGCACATAAATTCGGTCTTTGTAACTGCTGCTAGTGGTCTAAGGTCTTGTAGATGAGAGGGAGATACTTATACTTCATCGGAGGAAAAACTTCCTTCTGGTAAATAGCCACCCCCCCACCCTGCTTTCTCTCTCTTTTTAAGATTTTTTTAAAAGTAATCTATACACCAATGTGGGTATCAAACTTACAACCCCGAGATCAAGAGTCAGATACTCTTCTGACTGAGCCAGCCATAGCCCACGTTTTGAGCTGTGTTAGTGTTATAATGCACCATT
Organism: Herpailurus yagouaroundi; assembly: GCF_014898765.1. Lineage (NCBI taxonomy): Eukaryota > Metazoa > Chordata > Mammalia > Carnivora > Felidae > Herpailurus > Herpailurus yagouaroundi. The sequence continues at coordinate 76,617,940 of NW_024412388.1, forward strand.
CTTCAGAATCCATGTTATTTCAAGCATTCCATGGTAACTCACAAGATAAAAATGCTTACTCAGAGCTGGATAAAGTGCTGTTGGACCATCTCGGCTAAATGAAAAGATTTTTAGGTTGCTGGGAAGTAAAAGGGAAATTTGTAAATACCAAGAATCTTTTTAAAATTTGTTATTGTAAAAAAAAAGAAGTTATTTGCAGTCAAAACGAATGTGAGGTACTTATTCATGATGTATACAACTTCAGTTAATTAATCAAAAGCAGACAAGATGAAAAGAGAAGGTCTTTTGAGTTGACACTCAAATCTAGTGCTCATAATGAAAAAGGCAAAGAATCTCATGGTTAGACTCTTGACAAGAACTTTAAAACTCAGCAAAGCCCCATCTAAAAAGCAATTGGCTGAGGCCTTTACGTACATGGTTGCTAGCAAGGCAAAAGAATAAAGCCAATACTTTCGGTTTATACACAATATGAACAGAAATTGTGTATTTATCCTCATTCGAGGACTCATCAAATTTAGGGTAGAAGAGGGCTTGTCCCTTCTTCTGTGATTACAAGGGTGGATGAAGGTGGAGAATTAAGCTCTGCATTTGTGCTCATACCATTCCCATTGTCTGTGGGACTTTCCCTGCCCTCCTAAGTGAACCCTTATTCATCCTCTGGGACCCAGCAAAATGATCACCTCTTCCATGAAGCCTCCCCTGATACACCTGGCAGGGTATCATTTTTCTATTTGCATCTCTGCCCTTCCCTCCAGGTACTGGGATTAGGCTTTACTGATGAATGTGTTTCAGCACCCCACACAATGCTTGGCTCACAGTTAATAAGTACTCAGTAAATGTTGTTATTATGTGTTATGTATAGAAATAAATTCTTGTTAGGGTGCCTGCGTGGCTCAGTTGGTTGAGCGTCTGACTTAGTTTTGGCTTGGGTCATGATCGCACGGATTTGTGAGCCCCATGTCAGCCCCACACTAGCAGCATGGTGTCTGCTTGGGATTCTCTCTCTCTCTCTCTCTCTCTCTCTCTCTCTGCCTCCCCCCCACTCATGCTGTCTCTACCTCTCTCAAAACAAATAAATAAACTTTTTTTAAAACTTTAAAAATTCAAGAAAGAAATTCTTGTTGAATGCATGCATGTATGGCAATGGCAGGACAACAAATAATGAAAAGAGTTGATGATAGGTATCAATTCATAAATTAATAACCATCAAGCAGCTCATCACTGGGCAAGGCAGTGAGAGACAGTGAAGAAGCATAAGACAGAGTTTAGGTCCTGGTTGGAAGAGTCAAATGAAACACACATGAAATAGCAGGGGAAACACAAAACAGTATGTGATACACTTAATGGTTCAGAGTAGCAGGAAGTGGGAATCAGCTCAGCACTGAGTTCTTACCCACCCCCTCCAATACACACACACAAGAGAATTACCCCAAAGCAATGTTTAAAAGTCAAGTCAGATCTCTTTTCTAGAGTGTTCCTGACCTCATTTTGCACCCACCTTGTTCTACTTTGCCTGTTCTCTCAACAGAGGACCCCCTTTCTCATCTCCCCCAATCCCTCACACCCCTTCCTGCTTTTTCCCTTGAACTCCCTACTCCTCCAGCCCAGAGTCCCCTCACCAACTCCTAGCCTGGGACTTCTCTCCTCCTTCCTGGTTGCCCCTGCTCAGACTGACACCCAGCAGGTGCCTTCCCTGTCGTGACCTCAGAACCTTTGCTCAGGAGTGAGGGCAGACCTGGAGGGTCTGGCCCAGTGGCCTGGGGTTCTCCCTTTCCTTGGCACTGGAGGTGTTCTCTGAGAGACCAAAGTAGTTATGGAAGATCCTGAAGGAAGAGTTGCTTCACAACACCATCCCTTCTAGGCTCCACATAAAGAAGCCCAAGCCCAGGGGCGCCTGGGTGGCCCAGTCGGTTGAGCGTCCAACTTCAGCCCAGGTCATGATCTCATGGTCCATGAGTTTGAGCCCTGCGTCGGGCTCTGTGCTGACAGCTCGGAGCCTGGAGCCTGCTTTGGATTCTGTGTCTCCTTCTCTCTCTGCACCTCCCCTGTTCACACTCTGTCGTCTCTATCTCAAAAATAAATAAACATTAAAAAAAATTTTTTTTAAGATTAAAAAAAAAAGAAGCCCAAGCCCAGCGTTTGCAGACTTGACGTCCCAACTGTTGACACTCACCCATGTACACTGGCTCTCAGCAAGGATTCTGCCTGCTGTCTACAGCTTCATGTAGTATTGCCTTCCAGATGCCCAATTCCATTCTCCCTGGCTTCTGATCCTAATTGGCGTCTGGAATTTCTGAGCATCCCCTTGCCTCCTTGGTGAGGACCAGTCCAAGACAGCTGTCTTGGGGTTTAACCAGGCCCCTGCATTGCTACATATCACTTTCCCTGGGCACTCTCCCACCCTCCCTCCCAGTGTCCTAAAAAGTGCCAGGCTTCACGAGAAGGGTGGGTCTTAAAGACTGGGTCCAATGCAGAAGGGTGACTAGCAAATGTTGGCAGGTAGTGAGAACAACAAAAAATGGGAATGAAGAAGACAGGATCTTGGCGAGATGGGGACCTTTGGATCAGTCTTCTGAGGGTCTCATCCTGGGGCCAAACCAGTGCCACTGCCAATGCCGCTATCTAGATTGGGGATACTATAGTGTTCAAAAGAGCCTCCAGGGCAGAGCTAGAGTTTAAGAAGTCATAGAAAATGTCTAACTTGGGCAAATCACAGCTTACATTATGTATACCTCTCTAAGAAAGAAGGTGTAGGTTTTGAAGCCTGCAACCCCGTATGTAATCCTGAATGGTTGGACATTTAAGGGAACTGCTGTTTGATTAGTACCCCAGCCACTTGTAGTAAGGGGCAGATTGTTTGATCCTTCTGTTGTGTGTTCTAACAGACAATGTATGAGGTTCTAGGTTTACTGTTGCCATAACCTACAGAACCATAAGCAGAGCCATCAATCTCTAACTGAGCACATCTTTGAGGATTAGTTGATACCAAGCAAAATGATAAGTCCAAGCGGCTCTAATTCAGCAGGACTAGAAAAGCTGTGGACAGCATATACCCCAGTACAGAGCCCTGAAAAAAGAGCACAGCGTGTGGCCTGAAGGAAACAGATGGCTTGTGGAGGTTGTATCAGTCAGCTTTCTCTGGGTCATCCCCATGACAAACAGCGCCAGACTCTCAGTAGCTACGACAGCAAAAGTTGATTTCTTGCTCATGTCATAAGTCATCTCATATGAATAGGAGATGGGACCGTCTCCTCCTGTAAGTCCGCATTGCCCGAGGATCAGTCCCCATGCTCATTGGGACTCTGTTCCACAGTTTCTTCATTCCAAGATTCAAGCTGAAGAGGCAGTTCTAATCCAGCACCTTGCCATTTTCAAGGAAGAGGGAAAAGAGAAAAGATGAGAAACCACAGTGACTCTGAAAACTCTTGCTCAGAAGTGGTACCTGTCACTTTCACTTATATTTCATTAGTTCAAACAAGTCATATGGCCAAGTCTGAGGTCACTGGGTGGGAGGTATAATTCTCCTATAGAGAAGGACAGCAGATACTGGAAGCAGTATTGTAGCTAAGAGAAGGATGGACCTTGAACACCAGATCCAGTAGTTGATAGCTATTGTTTAGAAAACCACTACTACTTTCTGAGACAGACAATGTAACCGGGAAGCTCTATTACAAAGCCACTTTCTTTGCCTGTAAATACGGTCTGGAGGGACACAGAGTGCTGTGTAAGGGCCTCAGCTGGAGCCCATTACCTTAATCCAAGAGTGAGTCAGTGGATTTGGGGTGAAGATTGTGTACAGGGAATGGAGACAAACATTTGGGTAGAATAGTTGTTCTAAAGGAAAAACAGACAAGACCATCCACCCAATTAGAGGTGGGGTTGGAAGAATATAAGTCAAAGATGATTTCAATATTTCTCCTAACTAGCTGGGCTGTAAAGCATTGGAACATGTTATTGAGTTGACGGCAGAGGACTTTCTAAAGATTTCTCAGAATCACAGCACGTTGGCTTTCAAGGACAATATGCAACAGCTACAATGTGCCATAAGGAGCATTGCGGTTGGCCTGAAAACTCTGGGCTTGTTCCTAGGCTAGGCATTTATTAGCTGGGTGGCTGTGGGCAAATTCCTTCACTTCTCTCTGCAATTCAGTTTTTGCATTTGTAAAAATGGAGGTAACGATACATACCTAGCAGAATTGCTTGAGGACTAAATTTCCATGAAAATTATTTACAATGATTTATGAAGTATGATTATCAGAGTCTTGGTTAGAAGTTTCTCCTCAGTCTTAACCACCTGATAATTATATTAATTATATAATGTCTTGGGTTGTTCAGGGCTCTTACCACTTCATTTTGAACACCGTTTAGAAGTTTTGTTGTTGTTGTTGTTGTTGAAAACCAGGGAGGCCAGCCCGATAATACAAACCATGGATCACAGACTCAAATGGGTAAAGTCACCAGACAGGCAGTTAAAATGTGGGTTGGGTCTGGAAAATGTGAAGCACATTTGTAGGAAATATTAAAACATGGTGGAAAGAAGTAGGTCTCTGTTATAGAAAACACAATAGTGTACACAAAACGACAAAGGACAATTGCTCCTCTTTGCCTCAGAACCCGGAACCATAGGAGTGGCTGGGCCACTTGTGACCTGCAGAATGAGAACCAGCTGAAGCAGCAACTTCTCAGCCCTCGCAGGATTTTGCTACACAGGAATTACTCCAGGTTTGCCAGATAGTCTGGTTGTTCAAACTGCTGGAAATCTGGGTAGTTTTGTGACATTTCCCAGTTATTGAATATTGGCATCTAATTAAAATTTTTTCAAGAAAACTCTATGCAGTTACAACACATCCGTAGGCTTTGGGTTTACAGGTTGTCACCCAATTGTTGCACAAAAAGAGAAGAGACTCACACAGTTAATGCAGAAAACATTACTCATTTCGAAAGTGAGAAAAGAATAGAGATTCAGGGAGAGGAGGCAAACATTAATGAGGAAATTGGCAAGAGGAACTATTCATTAGTGCAGTGGAGATAAACTTCCAGGGGATATCACAGAATCTGAGACGTCTAAGATCTCCTAGTCTCATGTATTTAGATTTAGATATAAATCCAGACACATGGCCTGGGCTCCCCTTTGGCCGGGGAGCTGTGTCTAGGCTGGGCAAAGGCCCAGGAACAGGAAACGGGGCTGCTGTCTCCTCCGTGTGTCTGCAGTGCCCAAGAAGTGGCTTGCATTAGGGCAACACTGCCTTTTAGTTCCATGATTCCAACCTCTCGGGCTCACCTTTACTTTCCAATCATCTCTAGACCACACTGTTTTGAAGAACTGTTGGATGAAGTTTCAGACAGTACCCAGACATATTACTCTTTCAACCCCAGGATGCTAGGATTTCACCCATGAGTAAGAAAACCCCACAGCTGGCTTGTCTCCCTGTCCTCGGCATTCCTCTCCTCAGCTCAAGCACTGCTCAGCCTCAGCTTGACATTTAAGATTTCTGGTTGTGCTCATCTTCTCTTCCCAAGGAAGACAGCTTTCAGGAGACAACCTAACAGAGTGAGTTCCGTGTGGATTTTTAAACATTCAACTCACCATTTGGAAACAGCCGTCACTCTCCTTCCTCTTTTCAAAGGGCCACACAAATCAGTTTGCTTTGGGAGCCGGTTTTGTTTTGTTTTGTTTTAAAGTATTGCCCAATTCCTTTTTATGGTGCTTTTCCTCCGGATTTTTGTGTCATTTCAACTTTCAAATGGCAAAGTTATAATTAAGAGTCCCGCTTGCTATTTTATGTCCCTTCTAGGTTCCTCCACTTCATTTAAACCTTTTCTTTTAGCCAGATTGGAGTTCATAACAACTTTACTACACCGTAAGATAGTCTTAAGGTTAAGAAGTTACGAGGAAGTGAATGTATCATTCGTCCTTACTTATTCTTTTCACTGTTGTGTTATGTTGCTTACGTATTTTCATTAATAAGAATATGATTGACAACTTTGGAATTCTTATTTCGCAATTTTGTTTGTCAACTCAGGGCAGATTGTTTTCCTTTTCCCTTTTTGCTAGGAGACTAGAAAAAAGGTAATATTTTCCATTAAGTTTTTCTTTTGCCACACAAGCTCCTAGGTGCCAGGTGCTATTTTAGTAAAAGGTCCAGATTTGGAGACTGAATACGAATGCCTTTTCTCATTAACAAATACTTCGAGAACAGCACGATACAAATAAAATCTCTCCCTAGGAAAAGTTTTCCTGACTTTATACTGATTAGAAATCTGGACTACATTCATTCATTCATTCATTAAAACATAATTATTGACAACCTACTATGTGCCAGACACTATTCTAAATGCATGGAATACATCTGTAATCAAGACAGATAAAATTTCCTGTCTTTAAAGGGCTTATATTCTAGCAGGGGGAGATAGATACTAAACGAAAAAAAAATAATAAGTCAATGATAAGTGCTCAGAGGAAAATAGTAAAGGTGAGAGGAATGGGTAGGCATGAAATTTCAGTCTAGATACGGTTGTCAGGGTATGCTTCCCTGAGTAAGTGATGTTGGGAGGGAGGGATACAGATTGTGCAAGGACCTTGTAAGCCACTGTAAGGACTAAGCCTTTACTCTGGATGAAAAAGGGAGTTATCACAGGGTTTGGGCAAAGGAATGAGTTGATTAGTCTTATGTGTTAAAAGGCTCACTTTGGCTGCTGTTGAGAACCAACTGTGGGGAGGGATGGGGCATGAGTGGAAGCACATAGACTAGTTAAGTGGCTTATGAGTTAATACAGGAGAGAGATGATGGTGGATGGAACCAAGGCGTAACAATATGGTGCATGTTTGGAAGGATTTCCAGACAGTTTCAACATAAGTTATGAGAGAAAGACAGAAGAGCCAAGGATGACCGAGTCCAAGGCTTTTAACCCAAGCAATTGGAAGGACAGAGCTGCCATTTACTGAAAGGGAGAAAGCTGTGTGGGTTGCACAGGTTTTGGGGGGAAATCAAGAATTTGCTTTGGAAATTGTTAAGGTTGGGATATCCGTTAGAAGTCTAAGTGGGAAAACCAAAAAAGTAGTTCGAAATGCAAATGGGGGGGGCACCTGGGTAGATCAGTTGGTTCAGTGTTGGGCTCTCTACTCAGCTTGGAGGCTGTTTGAGATTCTCTCTCTCTTTCTCTCTCTGCCCCTCCCCCACTCACACTAATGCACTCTCTCTCTCTCTCAAAATAAACATTTAAAAATTTTTAAGAAATGCAAATTGGATCTCAGGAGAGAGAAATATGCTGGAGACACATATGTGGGGTTGTTGGCCGTAGAAAGGGAACTCAAAGCCATAAGAGTGGATGATCTCCTTGGAGGGAGTGAGTGTGGTGTCCTGGAAGTCCAGACAAGGTAGTTTACCAAAGAGGAGGGAGCAGTCTAATGCAGCTGAGAGGTCAGTTAAGGATTCGCTGCTATATTTAGTGGAGTAGAAGTTGTCAGTTATCTTGGTCAGATCAGTTTCTGTGATGCTTTGGGAGTAAAACCCTAATTAGATTGAGTGGAAAAGATAATGGGAAGAAAGGAATTGGAAACAATATGTTTAGATGCAATGGAGAGATAAGAAATGGAGCAGGGATAGTAGGGTCAAGAGACAGTTTATTCCTTAAGATGGAAGAAATAATATTTTTAAAAAATGTCAGACACCTGGGTGGCTCAGTCGGCTAAGCCTCCAACTTCAGCTCAGGTCATAGTTTGAAGGTTCGTGGGTTCAAGCATCGCATCGGGCTCTCTATTGTCAGCGTGGAGCAGGCTTCCGATCTTCTATCCCCTTCTCTGTCCCTCCCCTGATCTCTCTCTCAAAAATAAATAAACATTAAAAAAAACAATTAAAACTAAAAAATGTTGATGGCAATAGTCCAGCAGAGAGGGGTAAATTAGTAATATAGGAGACTTGTTGGAATTATCATTTGAGATGGGGTTCAAGAGCGGAAAAACTGGCTTTCGCTAAGAACATGAAGAGTCCATCCCTAGTCGTGGCTGGCAGGAAAGCAGAAGATATGGGTACCAATCCTCACCTAGTTAAATTTGGTGTTTTTTTTTTTTTAATGCTTCAAAAAAAAATTTTCCCCAGTGAAGAAAACACAGTCTAGGGCTACCAAAGAGCACTGGCGTGCCTAGATAGGAACCCTAATTTTTTTTCACTCTATGAATCTATCTTAGAAGGGATAGGTCCACTTCTACTCATTGTGGGTAAGACATGTACCCTTAGTTTTTCTAGTTTCGATTTCACTGTCTTATTTCTAATTATAACAGCCTGGCAAATTCCCTTCCTCTTTGGACCTCGTATTATGTCAATTCTTACGGAGAGTTACCCCACACACCCACCCAGTTCTGTTCCTCCACCCCTCACTGTTCTCCTTCCTTGACCTGCTCATTTCTAATCTGGTCTCCAGCATTTCAATTTCCTCAGCTGTGAGGAAGAGGACAATTTGCTTTCTACCTCCTAGGTTGAGAGTTTAAATAAGTCTACGTGAAATGGGTTTAACCCATGTAAAATAATAAAAAGAAGAGGAAAAGTGGACAGAAGAAGAGACTACTGAGTGTCCATTTGCTTTGACTGAGCCCCTACTCTACCATTTCAAAGCACGATATGCATATGAGCTCCCCCACATTGCCCACTGTGTTAGCTGTAGAGTTTATAGTCACAATAGATTTGGAAATCGGGTCACATTTATAATAAATGGACACACTTATAATAGGTAACATTTACTGAGCAATGCCTATGTTCTAAGGCACTTAGCTAAGCCCTTTCCACATGTCATTTAGTCCTGGGCCTCACAATAACTTGAGGTATGTATCTTCCTCCCCATTTCAGAAACCAAGAGAGATGAGAGAAAAAGAGGCTCAAATAATGTGCAATTTTGTATCCCTTCCGCTCTTTGGCATTACTGCCACTTTCCAAGCAAATGTAGTCTATATTTATTTATGTGTGGTTATGCAGGTGTATCCAGATTTAGCCCTGTGCCCCACGGCTCTTCTTCATGTTACAAGGAATTCATCATGCTATTATATTCATAAGCTACCCCAGTGTATTTAGGATCAATTTATAAAACTTGACTCCTGTACAATATTTCAAAAACATGTTTACAGATTATCAGAATTCATATTGCTTACCACATGTTGGGCATTCTACTAGGTGATAAAAAGGGGAACAATGCAAACTCGCTCCTCCCAGGAGCTCAGATGCTTCTCCATAGGAAAGTCAATTATTCATTCATTCATTCGGTATTACTGAGTGCCTCAGGGCCATGCCAAACACTATAGTTTAGGTAAGCACAAATCAACCTAGAATTACAATACTTGCTAAAAACAGATGTTCAGGTAATAATGTATAATGGCCTTTATCTTAAAAGGTCCTTTTAGACAATATGGTAAGTGCTTACCTCTAGAGCCACTTAAAGGCTGCGTAAACTTGAGCTAATTTCATAACCTCCTCAGGCCTTTGCTTCCAGTCTTAAAAAATGAGGCTAGGGGGGCGCCTGGGTGGCGCAGTCGGTTAAGCGTCCGACTTCAGCCAGGTCACGATCTCGCGGTCCGTGAGTTCGAGCCCCGCGTCGGGCTCTGGGCTGATGGCTCAGAGCCTGGAGCCTGTTTCCGATTCTGTGTCTCCCTCTCTCTCTGCCCCTCGCCCGTTCATGCTCTGTCTCTCTCTGTCCCAAAAATAAATCAACGTTGAAAAAAAAATTAAAAAAAAAATGAGGCTAGGAATAGTATCTATCTCCTAGGGTTGCTGTGAGGACTAAGCAAACATATGTACAGTACTTAGGGCGGTGCCTGGCCCATCATAAGCGCTGCACTTGTTGTTATTAGCGAGATACAGATTTACCGTGTGCCTGAACGGCTACCGGATTCCTGACTGTAACAACTCAGCAAAGGATAGTAACGGCTCTGTAAGTTCTTGTTGAACAGAACTTCTTGAAGTCTGTTTCCCCCACCTTATCCCTGTAGACATGCCTAGAGTAGCCCCAGGTTCCTTTTCTGTCATATTCCTTAACTTTGAATCCAATGTTACATCAATTATTGTCCTTCGTCTCCTTCCCATTTGTTTTCCTTGGGGAATAAAGGAAGCTGACATCCTTTTACATCCCGGACCATCACAGTGATTTTTCATTGTTTGTTATTGGGAGAGTTCTTACCAATTTTACCTTTAAAAATGTTTTTATTATTTTTCTTGTTATCTAAGTAATATGTGCTCAACATAAAAACAATGCAAACGCACAGAACTTTGTAAGAGAAAGCGAATGGCCGTCGTGATCCCACAGCCAGAGATAACCACTGCTAACTGCTTCTTACACATGCTTCTAGATTTCCACTAAGCATACATTTAATAGCATGTATGGTTAGAGACAAGAAAAAAATGCAAATAAAAATGAGATCATAGCATCCATACTGTTCTGCAGTATGCTTTTTTCACTTATAGATTTTGAATGTTCTTCCATGTACAAATAGATCTTTTTTATATTAGTGGCTACTTGGTTTCCTTTTACATATCTAGTATAGTTTGCTTAAAGTTTCCTACTGGCTTGTTAGACTTGTACACCATTACATGTTTTTGTTATTACAGACAATGCAATAAACACCTGTACATGTATTTTTAGACACATGTATAAATATTTCTGAAATATATACTTTTTGCATATGTAAGCCTGAAGTATAAACTCCTAGAGGTGGACTTATCTGGTCAAAAAGAACATATATACGTATTTTTTCCAAAATTGCCAAGTTGCCCTCCAAAAGGATTTACCCAATTTGTACTCATAAGTGTATGTGAATGCCTGCTTCTCCACACTTAACTGTATTCTAAGTATTACTTTTTTTTTCTTAGTTTATACCAATCTTGAAATTCTATTTCTCTCAAATCTCAAACCATAGTTTAAAGCCCCAGGAAGATCAAAACATGGAACAAAGTGTTTTTACAAACAGCAAAACATTCCAAATCAGTTACAATAGTGGGGTGTTTTCAATCAAACTATTACACCACTAGATGTTAACAGTTTTAAAACTGTTCTAACGTCCAGAAGAGCAAATCTGGTTCTGTGATTAAATCGCTTAGTGCACAGCCCCTGCCCACATACCTCCTTCTCAGCTGGGTGTGTGGAATAGGAGAGGCTGCTGGTATGAGGGACAGGGCAAGGAAAGTGAGAAAGCAAGAGAAGGTCAGAAGGGTTCAAAATCTAGTGTCATGTGGTAATTCATCTAGGACAGTCCCTTGAGTGTGCTCTGGACCTCTGTTCATGCTCCTCCCTGCCACGGCTGGTCTTCTTCGCTTCCAGGGCCTGATCAACAAGGGCTCCCTTTCCAGGGTCGGTTCTAATCACCCTCTTCTCTCGGAAGCCTTTCCTGAAACCTAGAAAACCACTCTTCCTAAGGCCTGCCTATATCCTATATCTAAACACACACCCACCCGAGTACCTGTCACATTTTGTGCCACATGTTTACAAAAAGCATGGGGACGCGGAGTTAATGGTGACTGAACATTCACTGACATGGAGAGACCTTAACAGAGATGAGACTTTCCGTTGTTCACAGAAATGGGTGGATTCAGATAAAAGGAGATATTGAAGTATTGGGCTGAAGCCACTTGACTTGTTATAAAGCACCAATTCCAAACATCCCTCCTGGCTTTACTTGTTTATCCCTGCTTCTCCCCACGAGAAACAGGGGAAACACATTTCAATCTTACAACAAAAACAAGAGGGAAAACTATCAGGCTGGGGAACAGAGGACAGCCTTAGCAGGACAGTCCTTAGCAGAGGGCAGCCGTTCACCTGCCTGCTTCAGGCACAAGATAAGTTTGGTAAAAAGGAATGGGGAAAAGAGAGTAGACTCGGATTAAAACAAGAACCGACTCTCCAATGTATCTTTAATAGCAGAGACAGAACAAATGAAGTCGAGAAGCTATTCGTGCCAAGATAAAGTTGTGAGTGCCCCGAATCCGAGGCAAGTACTTAGCTCCTTAGACTAGAGCCTGCTTGAACTTTTACGCCAGTTCCCCCCCCCCCCACCATGTCACTGCATTTCTCCCCATGTCGTAATATCAGAGTTTTAGTCAAAAGGACAGACCCAGGAAGGGCGAAGGTTGCTGACCTTGCCCCGCTCCCTCCAGGCGACAGCGTCTGCCTGGCTCCGCGCCCTGCTCAGGTAGGCGTTTGACAGGTAAGTCTTCAGGCGACAGCGATCTTCCCCGCCCCATGCACCTGTTCGGCGGCCAGCAGCCTCCCGCCACCAATCCCCGACCCTGGGCCACCTAACTGGCCGCTAGCCCCCTCCGGTGAGCTCGGCCCGCTGCGGAAGCGCCCCGACCCTCCGCGGGCGCGGCAGGGCGGCCAGGGGAAAGTGCTCGCCGTCACATGGAGGCCCCGGCCCGCCCCATTGGCTGTGGCCGAGCCAGTCGCGGCGCTCGCTGGCTGCGGTTGGTCCCGGAGCTGCAGCGCCTGCACGGGCCCGGAGTCCATGTTACGCTTTGTCTAATTCCCCCCGTTACAGAGTCATGTGCTGCTGCTCCCGTCGTCGCCGCTGCCGCCGCCCGTGGTGCCCCGGCTCCTCCGCCGCGCTTCGAGGTGGCAGCCGCGGGCGGGGCCTCGGGAGCAGGGTCCAGGGCGCCGCGCGCCTTCGCCGCCCCGGCGCGTCCCGGTGCAGCCGCCGCCCGCCGCAGGTGATGCCGCCACCTCCCGCCTCAGCATAAACCGTGGCTCGGCGGCCAAGCTGCCCCGACTGCCCCCCAAGGTTAGTGCTAGCCTCGCCGGGGCCGGGGCCGCGCAGGTGGGAGCCGCCCCGGAGCCGAAGCGCGCGCCCCCGGCGCAGGCGTCCTGCCCCGCGGCCGGGAACTGGCAGCGAGAGCAGAGGCGGGAGGGGGCAGCATAACCTGCGGACAGCAACA
>NW_024412388.1:76631247-76708793 GCF_014898765.1 Herpailurus yagouaroundi
GGGGGGGGGCGCGGGCGGCGCGCGGGGCCGCGCTGGGTTCCCGTCTGCGACCGCCCGGGCCCGGAAGATTGCGCCGCTCTGGGCAACTGGAGCGGCGGGCGCCGCCGAAGCCTCGGCCGCCGGCAGTGGGCCCTGAGAGAGGAGAGTGTGGACTGCCTCCCTCCAGCTCCCCCTCGCGCGCGCTCCCTCCCCTCGCCCCCGTCCGCGCAGTCGGGAGGGCGGGGAGTCCCGGTTTCGGCTCCGCTGATTCCTCCCGGAGGTGGGTGTTTGGTGTCTGGCCTTGCTGGCCGGGAGCCCAGAAGGTGAGCCCTTTAACTTCTCGTGAAACGCCTCCCCCTCGCCTGCTTCCCGCGCCGGGTGGGCTGGGCGGGGAATGAGGGCCGCGCTCCGCCCCCCGCGCCGGAGGGAGGGAGCCGGGGGCCCGCAGGTGCACCCTGCCCGCCGCGGGCCATCTCCGGGTTGGGTACCGGTATAATCCGCTTCTAGCTTGTTTGAAGGCGTGGGCACTTGGGAACTGGACTTCTGCTCGAATCCTGGCCAGGGGCTTGGGAAGGAGGATTGGGGGAAGTTGCTTACTGGAGGGTTGATAGAGGCCTTCCTCCTAATGTCCCCCCTCATTTGGGGTCTCCCGTGGGGATAAACAAATTAGGCTTTTGGTTTTTTTGGAGGGCCGGGTTTTTTGTTTGTTTGTTTGTTTTGTTTTGTTTTCTGTGTTGTGTTTCTTAAAAAGCCAGCCGCAGTGAAGGAGAGCTGCCGCAGGTCGAGGGAGGAGAGGTAGGTCCCTGCTGGAGAGGAAGAGGTGGGATTTGCGGTCCCAGTGGGTACGCAGCTGGGGGTTGTGTGGCAGAAGCTGGGGAGGTGAGGCTTCAGGACAGAAACAACGCAAAGGTGTGAGGGAGCGAGCGCTCAAGAGGTAGGCCGAGAGATGGGGAATAGTACTGGGGAGTCCTAGCCAATTGTGGGGCCCAACTTGAGCTACTTGGGCTCATACATGGCTCCTTCTGCTTTGCAAATTTCCTCCTTTTTCTTCCTTGAATTTCAAAAATATTTCTTGTTGGGCAAATCTGTGAGGATATATTTTGAAAGATAACTGAGTAAAAAGAGAGCAGGCTTCTGGAAACTTTCCTGAGCTTTGAAAATAAAATTCCATTCAGGCCGCTCTTATTGAGCACCTATTTTGTGTTCTGTGCTGGACTTTGGAAGAGTCTGGACAGGCGAGGAGTTACTGTCTGCAGTAATGGTGACGGCTGTTTGCCTCATAAACAACCAAAGGGCACTTCCAAGTGCCAAGAATGACAGTGATTCAGACCTTCCCCACCAAAGCTTCTGGGACCCCCCCCCCCCCCCCCGGCCGCTCTTTACAGACCTGTGAGAAGAATCCATGGCTAGTAAAGGAGGTCCGTAGACAGCATTTCATTTTACTGTCCATAAATACTGGCCAAACCCCTGCCATCAGCTAGGAAAGGGTTAGAGTTGTCACTTCTCCTGTATTCCACATCAGTTGATTAAAATCCTGTTAAAGTGCAAAAGCAAGAGAGGAAAGATCCTGAGATGAGTTAAAATAAGGATCCAGCACAGTTGATTTGGAGTGTTTGGTCTCCGTAGGTTATTTAGGGAGTCTCCTGTAAAATGATTAGGTAATCCACGGAGCTGAAAGAAAATGCAAATCTTGAATTGGCATGGTTTACTTACATATTTGAACATTTTATCTTAGGTTTGTCTCGTTTTTATTGACGGTGTGTGAGTGTGTACTTTGTTGATTAAAACTCAACACGTTAGAAGTTTGCAGAGGAAAGTGTCCTTAGGTGACCCAGTCCCCCAGTCTCTTCTGTTACCACGTTGAGTAGTGTATGATGCAACAGTTAAAGTATTGAGCCATATTCATATCTTTTTCTCCTTGCCAAGGTTTACAGAATTCAAAAACTTGATCAACACTTTGCCGTTTTCCCTTCGCTTTTATACTGTGATGAGCTTTTTAAAATTAATTTCACAAAATGTTGATGTGTTTGTCATGTCCTGGTAGCTAAACTGTTTTGGTAGCTGTATGATGGAAGTTAGACTTGGTTCAATCTCAGTAACACAGGTAAATTGGCACTATCTGTGAAGAAGTCAAAAGTTTTGTTCAAACTGTGTACTCATGATCACACATGCTCTTGAAATGGTAGTTGGTAAGGGATTTCACGTACTTTTCATACATAATTGGAGCTGATACTTGACATTCTAAGAAACACCACTTTATTGAGTGCCAGCAGCAAGCGGAAAACCAGAGTGGGTGTTGTGGTTCCCTAACAAGGAAGGAGAAGATTCTTGCACAAATAGAGGGCAGGTAAGACAGATACAAGTGAGGATACCACCAGAAGCAAAGGATTGCATTTTTTAGGAGGTCAAGGAATACTGAAATGGAAAGGGTGTTTGGAGCCAGATAAAAGTATTGTGTGCTTTGGGGAAGGGGGAAGGAGCATGTTTTAGGGGAAGCAGTGAGCTTTGTCCCAAGTCAAATATAGTAAATAGGTTTGCCTGGCTGGAGCAGAGAACAAGACTGATGGAGTTAGGGGAGATCTAGTTAGTGGAAAACGTGAAACACAGGTCAGTGATGCTAATCATTTGCGTCAAGAAGAGTGGTTCTCAACAAGGGGTGACTTTGCCTCCCAGCAAACATTTGGCAATGTCTGGAAACTTTTTTTTTTTTTTTTTTTTTTTTTTGGTCATAGCCGGGAGGCAGGTGCTACTGACATCTAGTGGAAAGAGGCCAGGGATCCTGCTGCACATCCATCCTGCAATGCTCAGGACAGCCCCCACAACAAAGAACTATCCCAGCTGAAATGTCAGTAGTGCCAGGGTTGAGAAACCCTGCTTGAGACAGCAAACGTTAAGGTCACTGTGAAGGAAAGTTACATCTCAGAATGGGCCTTGAAGGAGGTGGTTCTTGACCGGTGAGCAAGGACGTCAAGTTTGGGAAGCCAATCTAGGAGACCTGTGCTCTGCTCGGCCTGAAGTGAGTAGGATCTGGGCAAAGCCTAATCAGAAGAAAAGGGCATTTTTGAGAAATCATGGCAGATCAGTTAGCAGGGCAGTATAATACTGGGTAGGTGGGGAATCTTGGAGTCAGAACTGGAATTTTAGAGAGGTCCTGGTCTAACTTCTTTGGTAAATTCTTACACTTGCTAGACAGCCTCTGTTTAAACACCCCTAGAGGAAAGCCAGTCGGTTAAGCAACCGACTTCCGCTCAGGTCATGATCTCATGGTTTGTGAGTTGGAGCCCCTTGTCAGGCTCTGTGCTGATAGCTCAGAGCCTGGAGCCTGCTTCAGCTTCTGTGTCTCCCTCCCTCTCCCTCCCTCCCTCTCTCTCTCTCTCTCTCTCTCTCTCTCCCTCTCCCTCTCTCTCTCTCTCCCCCCCTCCCCTGCTCACACTAGCTCTCTCTCTCAAAAATAAATAAACATTAAAAAAATTTTTTTAAATAACCTCTAGAAAGTACAGGGAACCCTGTAGTTAGGAAGACATGTCATTATATCTTTGGATTCCATGTGTGATTTTTATTTGAGCTGAAGGCTGCCTCCTCGAAACTGTTCCATTGATTCTGTGCCTCTGGAACTTCCCATATCCAGAGGACAGCCCCTTGAATTCACAAAGACGGTATGATGTCTCTCTCCCCATTTCTCAATGCAAAATAGTCAACGTCTTCTCACAATCCTGTGTGGGACATGGTTTCTAGATGTCTTTTTAGTTTGTCAGCATCTCTCATGGAGAGTAATGGTATCTGGAATTAAATAAGGTAATTGAGGTGTGCCTGGTCAACAGAGAGTATAGTAGGACAGCTTTTTCCTAAGACCAAGGCATAAACATCTACTTACTGCAATTTAAACAACTGTCTTTTTTTTTTAAGTTTTTATTTTATTTTGAGAGAGACAGAGAGTGCACACACAGAGGAGGAGCAGAGAGAGAGTAAGGAAGAGAATCCCAAGCAGTCTCTGCGCTGTCAGCCCAGAGCCCAACGCGGGGCTCGATCTTGATCTCATGAGCTGTGAGATTATGACCTGAGCCAAAATCAAGAGTGGAATGCTTAACTGACTGAGCTACCCACGTGCCCCACAAAACTGCCTTTTTTTTTTTTAACGTTTATTTATTAAAAAAAAAATTTTTTTTTTAACGTTTTTTATTTATTTTTTTGGGACAGAGAGAGACAGAGCATGAACGGGGGAGGGGCAGAGAGAGAGGGAGACACAGAATCTGAAACAGGCTCCAGGCTCTGAGCCATCAGCCCAGAGCCCGACGCGGGGCTCGAACTCACGGACCGCGAGATCGTGACCCGGCTGAAGTCGGACGCTTAACCGACTGCGCCACCCAGGCGCCCCTAACGTTTATTTATTTTTGAGAGACAGAGTGTGAGGGGGGGAGGGGGAGAGAGAGAGGGAGACACAGAATCTGAAGCAGGCTCCAGGCTCTGAGCTGTCAGCATAGAGCCTGATGTGGGGCTTGAACTCACGAACCGTGGGATCATGACATGAGCCATAGTTGGACGCTCAACCGACTGAGCCACCCAGGCATCACTAAAACTGCCTTTTTTAAAAAAACAGCACCTAGCACAGATTCACCTGTAGGTTCTGTCCAGTCAAACTGTCAAAACATCCAGATATGGTGTTGAGCTGCTGCGACCCTATTCACTGGGCAGATTTTTGTATGTGTAGGTGAGATTGAGTGGACGGTTTTTAGTTTTTGTCCCTGTTCAGTGGTATCCTATTTATTTTGGTCCAATCTCAGGCCTTTTGAGATTTTAAAGTCTTGATTCTGCCTTCTAATCCTATGAGAGAGGAGTAGAGGATGACTTTGCCAAAAGCTTTATAGTCACTTGTATTAATACTGCACGAAACCCAGTAGTTTGGCACTGCTGGTCCTATTTGAGAGCTGAGGTGTTTAGTGATGGAGGTAAATTCTAGGGGTTGATTGGCCCTTAGGTCAGGGGCTTCTAAGAAATCTATGTTTGTGGTCAGACTACATTGCATTTAGCTTTTGCAGATGTTTGCACCTGAGGTGCCCTTTTGAAATTATTTGAGTCAGTTGCCAGCTTCTGAAATCTGTACTCCATCCTCTAGGGTCTTTGTAATTCTGTTTAGACATCTGGAAGAGAATTTCTAATGTTCTGTGCAAATCTGAAGCTTACCAGATCAGAGTTGCTTTTGAAATTTGTGCGGACATAAATAGGATAACTGGTATTGAAAAAACCACGTATGAACATGGTTCCCACTCGGGCTAAGCTTTTTTCCCTTTTCTTTTTGCTAGTATGCTCAAAATACTTAATTAGTGACAGGTTTACATTTGGGGCAGGAGAGAGGATTAGGGCTTAGAAACAAGCCCTTTTCCCAGAATTAGGGTTTAGCTTGTCATTGGTGTAATTTCATACTTACCAGATTTCACGTGTCTTCACTGAAATGACATTAGGAAATTACCACGCTCAGATGTCTTCTGAAGCAGGCAGTTCAGAAAGCGTAAGTAACTTAGTGCCAAGTTCTTCAAATGTTCTAGATCTATCCAATAAACTAGATTTAAACAAATGATTTGGTTGGGATGGTAGCCATCCAACAGTTTTGAGAGTGTTAGAACAAAATTCCAGATCTTGTAGCTAACAAGTACAGCCTCTTTGTTATGAATATCCATCATGCCCTGATCCCCTGCTGGTGTGTTGTCTGTCCAGATGGTCTGTTCGCTCTCACTTCTGTTCTGGTCCACATGGGAAACCTCTCCATGTCCTCTGGAGGTGAGAGATATTCCTGAGAGCAGAAGGGATGTTTTGTGAAGGTATGAGATTTCTTGAGAGGGAAAATATTTGAAAGCCCTTAGGTATTGTCCTTGCAGACTTTCAAAGGCTATACCGAACTTGAAGCCACCTTGGAATTAAAGATGTGAAGTATCATTTTGAGTAGAAAGGTAGAATTTTGTAGATGGAAGGTATCAACACTTGAATTTTGTATCCATAAAATCGAGGAAATCCAGGCCCAGGGAGGTGATGTGATTAGCTGTAGCTTACCCAGGAGGTGACAGAGCAGGCATTAGAATTCATCTGCCTTAAAGACCACAAATAAAGGCTAAGGATAAAGATTTCTCCTCTGCTTGAAGGTGTGTAAACAGTGGGTCCCTCAGGCCTTATTTACATAATTGATCCAGAAGAAGGAGCACACAGTGGAATTTCTAAGTTTACAGATGACAGCAAGCTCTTCTGAATTATGAAATAAGTAACCAATGGGGATTTACTCCAGGGAAACCGTATTAGGATATATGAGTCATCAGCAGATTTGCAGGTGAGTTTCTCTGTGGGCAGTATGAGGTCAGGTACTTAGAAATTATGGAACTGTCATAGGGTGGGTGTTTTGCTGGCAAAACCCAGGAAAGGACTTCAAAAACACTTTCACAGTGTTGTCCCAACTTGCTCTTGCAGGTTAAAAAGGGCAGGAAATGCTAAGCTTCATACAAAAGATTTTGGAAACGAAACAGAAAATCTTATTTGATTTTCCACTGTGCTTTGTTCAAAGCGTGGGCACCGGTCTTTAGGAAAGACCCTGGAGCTGGAACGACCAATGTAATGGTATCTAAAAAACATAGACATTCGGGGGCGCCTGGGTGGCGCAGTCGGTTAAGCGTCCGACTTCAGCCAGGTCACGATCTCGCGGTCCGTGAGTTCGAGCCCCGCATCGGGCTCTGGGCTGATGGCTCAGAGCCTGGAGCCTGTTTCCGATTCTGTGTCTCCCTCTCTCTCTGCTCCTCCCCCGTTCATGCTCTGTCTCTCTCTGTCCCAAAAATAAATAAACGTTGAAAAAAAAATTAAAAAAAAAATACATAGACATTCCTGCTAGAATGGAAGCTCCAGGAGGACAGGGCCTTCCCCGTCTGTTTTTTGATAAAAATATTGGGATTTAATAAAATAAAATAAAAAATAATGGGATTTTTAGTATCTGGAAAGAAGACTGCAAGGAGATATTATTGAAACCCATGAAACCGTTAGGATAAGGATAGAAGAACCTGATTGTTCCCCTAATCCCAGCAAACCTGAATGTGGTATTTCAGTTGCCTACTTCCTTGTCTCCATGGTCCAGTACTTGTCAGTGTGGCAAGGGCGGGGAGATATCTGTATTGTTCTGCACTGATTTCCTAGTGCCTCATGCATGGCAGGTCCTCTGTTCATATCTGTTGCCAGAAGGAATGCATGAAGAAGTATACGTTAAAGCTTTATAATACGCAAGTTCAGGATGAAGGCAAAAAAATATGGCACCAGTTTTTCTCAACCCTGGCTATCATCAGAGTCAGTCTGGGGAATATTTTTAAAGTTACTCAAGCCCCATCTATCGAATCAAAATCTCCGGGGAGTGGGGGCGGGGGGAGTTTCGTGTTGAAACGAGCTCTCCTCCACCCCCCAAGTGATTCCATGTGTAGAGCCAAGACAGAACCACTCACTGTCTTTTGTACACAGAAGTCTGGGTCCCCACTGAAGACAAAAGGTTTTGAAACATTCGTGGCTGACAGGCTCACAGTTAGTTACTAAGACAAAGAACTTTAAGGATACATCTGTGTCCTTGGAAGGTGATGACCAAGGCAGTGGATGGTTCACAGGGTGGCCCGTGGTGTTTTCATGAGGTGCTGCATCCCCAGACTGGATGGCATAATGAACCAACTTGAAGTCTGTTCCTGAGCAGTTGTTTCCAGGTTCCATGGTGACAGTTGCACCAGCCTGTGGGGTAAAAGAGTAAAAGCAATGTGGCAAGCTTTTGAGTTTTGATTTTAATGCTAAGTTTATTCAATTTCAAAGGTCTTTTTTAAAAATCTTGGGTACTTCCTACTTTGAGGTGTTAATTTTGTTTCCTCTTGTGAAGGATGGCAATGATCGCTTTTTTGAGGACATGTCTTGGTCACCGAAACCCTGGCAGTTTTATGACAGCCTTCCTGTAAGATTCTACTGGTCTATGAAATCAAGTGTGGAACTACTACTGCTGAGGTTTTCAAGATGTCCCTATCCTCCTGTTGACACCTGCTGTTGTGAAGGCTCACAGATATCCATGTTAGATGCCATTATGAACATTTCTTAAAACCCTTTTTTACTTTCCTCTTCTGCTTGCTGGTAATAGTTAGGAACACTGCCAAGGAAGGCTTCACTTCCCCAGCAACCCATAAATTCCATTGCTAAATCTTAGCGTCAACAGATCACCAACACTGCAATAAATTCTACAAAGGAGGGAGAAGAAAGGAAGCGCAAGACCACCCTCCCCTCTGAAGGATGTTGATCACCAGAAAGCACTGGATCTCCAGATCTCATGCAGTGGAGACAGGACACATTCATGCCATCCCACTGTGTATGAAATACCATCAGTCAAAATCCTCTTTACTGATTGTTCCAAGCTTAGTTCTAAGGGATATTTAAAAATTGAAATTGTTTGGAAAATGGTCTCCATGATGCACCCCACTAAATAAGCTTTTAAAATCAATTTATTATCAGATGTAACTAGTTTTGTTTTGTTTTTTTAACTTAACTGATCAAGAAGTAATTGGACAATGTGGGGACTACCCCAAATTAATACTAACAACTGTTAATTAGGCATTTTCTGATTGTCCAAATGTATGCCCTGAACTTTACATGCGTTCTCATGCCATCCTCGAAGGAATCCTGAGTGGAAGGTAGACTTACATCCTACCTCACAGATGAGGTAACTGGGGCTTCAGAGGTTATGTGATTTGTAAAAAAAATCACACAGAAATGGAGGAAGTGGAATTTGAAATTAGCCTTGTTATTTCAAAGCCCGTTCTCTTAGCTACTGTTCTCATTACTCTTGTATTCTTTGTATTCATTTTATAATACCTATTCATATTCTTGCCAAAAACAAAAAACGCCAAGAAAGAGAATGGGATTTTGAGGTCTAGAGGGACCTCGCAGCTTGTCCAGGTCATGGACAGATCTGGGGTCAGATCTGAAACGTGGGGACAGAGGCCGTAGAGAGTTGAGCCCCAGTGACACCTGCATCTTCTGGTTTCTAGGACAGTGTTCTCGCCAGCACACAGGGTTTTAGAAAATAGCAACCAAAATAATACCATTTGAGTGAAACTTTACCCTAGAATTGAGAGGGTAGTTTAAAAGCACTTGTTTTGGTGACTTCTCTAGCCCTATTCTGTTTTGTCACCAGTGTTGGTGATGGAATGCCACTTGTAATAGTACATACACATGAAGCGCCCTTCTCCTAAAGAGATCAGCCTTACAGTAACAGCTGGACACAAATATGTCAAGATGTAGCTGATATTTATTAAGGTGTTATACCCAAGTGCTCGCTGAACAACTGCTATCACAAATATATGCAATTTAAAAAATAATCATATCTGTATTCCTCTAAATAGACCATGAATCAATATCCAAATATCTATATCCTGTATTTATATTGTCTTAATATAGATTTATTATGATCAAGTATAAGTATTTCAGCGGAATGAATTCATCCTGCTAGAATCTCTCCTTTCACGGTTTTTTCATACTAGCATTTGACCACTAATAAAGTACAAATTAGGAAATGGTCTGCAGCGTTAACACAGATTTCACAAATGCACCCCTTCCTATACACACAGGTACAGAGAGGGAGGGAAAGGCAGAGGGAGGGACACTTTTCTCTCTAGCCTAGTTCTTTTCAAATATTTTTCTATTATGGGGCATTTCCCATTTCTCTTGGTTCTAAGTTCTTTTCCTTATAAGTTATTTGTACCTGGCAAAATCTGTATGGAGCCAAAACTGGGTAATTGCATCTGTAGTTTCTGCACTAACTAGAGGGAGCATTAGAGTGGATGGTGGCTCTGCCTCGGGTCTCAGGCAGATACTAAGCACTGCCTGCAGCAGGCCTCAGGGAAGATGATGTGCAGCAGCTGGTCATCAGCCTCAGGGTAGGGTGGTCAGGAGGGAGGGGGCTGGACCTGGGCTGAACTAGAAAATGCAGGTCTGCCTGAAGGGGCTCTGTTTAGCTGATCTGCTCAGCAGCTAATTGTTGGCCATATGGGAATGTGGGCAAGTCTTGCCAGATCTTCTGATTTTTCACCGTAAGCCAGAAAATCTGGATTATTGCTTTAAAATCTCCTGATTTTAAAAGATCAGCTAACTCAACATTTTAAATAAGAACTTCCTGCCGACCAAACAAAATGGCTTTGTGGGCTGAGATACAGCCTGCAACCTTAGGCCCTTAGAGATGGATAGCCCTAAGGGGCCAGGTAAACAGAAGCATAAGATGTGAATAAACCCACGGCACACTTGGCGAATCAGTTTAAGTGGAAACAAATCAAAAGTTGATTTCATTGCTTTGTGCTTCGCACCGCCACCCCCCTCCCTGGCCATGTACACATAAAGCAGAAAAACTCAAAAGCAGCATGCTTTCAATGATGGTAACAGTTTCTGCCCTTTAAATTTGGTATGTTTGAAGTGAATGCATTTGAAGGGTTGTCTTGCTTGAGGAGTAACGGATTCAGGGAGAACGGTGTAGTTTGGGAGGGAAGGAGCTAGGCAAAAGTGATTCAGAGCTGGGGGCTGAGGGGGCAGGTGGGCCGAAGAGCAGAGAATGAGGGGTGAGTACCACTTGGGAAGTGAAGAAAGAGATCATCTACCCCCCAAAGATAAGGGAAGAGGAACATTTATTTATATCTCAAAATTGCTTTGGGGGTGATAGGGAAGACAGGGTTAGGAGAGTCCTTACCCAAGAAAGGGAAAATCATGACCTGATACTTACTGCGAAGTAGTGTGGGATCTCTTGTGGGTGGGCAGAGTGCCATTCTTTCGCCATTGCTAGTGTGTGCGCATTAATTTGTGTTGTGGCTTCTGCAAAAGGAGAACCGGAGTGAGAAGGAAGGTGAAGGGTTCATGTGAGAAGGGAGAATGTAGAAGCAGAAGAGGACACTGCACAGCAGCCAGTACCAAAAAGGAAACCGGGAAAGCGTTTGCATTGCAGAAAGTTGGCTGTGTTGGGATCCAGAGTGAGGTGGCCCCCCCAGCTCGCACACGGCTCCCCGGGGCTCCAGCTTGTTTTGCTTGTGGAGGGCTCGCGTGCTCAGCATGGCTTGCGGCAGCCCCCACGCCCCCGCGTGTGAAGTTAGCGACAGCACGACCGCATCTGCCCAGTCGGGGCTTGCTGCTGGGGAACAGTGGAGGCTGACTTGCCGCCCCTTCTCCCCGGCTGGGTGCCTCCGTGCAGGACACGACCTCAGACCTGCACTGTGACCCCCACTAACGCTGCCGCCTGGTTTATCTGCTCTTCTGGGGAGAAGCCTTCAGTCGTTCGCCTAGAATAGGTCGAACAAATGCCCTCTCTGAAAGTGGAGAGGTTCAGAGAGGTGACACTTTAGCCGGTCTCTGTTGGTAGCGGAGGCTAGACTCCTAGCCTGAGAGGGGGATTTTTAAAAGCATTGTTCTCTTAATCATCCCGAGCATAGCACATTGTTCCTGGAATTTCAGCATTTTCTGGGAAAGAACTCTTTTGATTCATCAGCAGGTTCTATTCCAGTCCTTAGGACTGTCCTCCCTGGGTGAGCTGAACCACGTCCTTCTCAGCTGGTGAAACTTTAAATTTTTAACACTTTGGTTGCTTTCAGAATAGAAGACGCATTTTAAAAATGTGCCCTCGCATCAGGGTAATGCAGTGAAGGTCTTTGGGGTTTTTTCTCCCTATGGAAGCCAGTTTGTAGTATTGAGAGAATGGGTGCAGATTTCCTTGCACTATTGCTGGGAAAAAGAACAGTTCTTCAAATTCCACCGTTTGTTCTTCCAGTGCCTCCAGTCCACAGATGGGAACCCAGAAAGATCCTATCAGGAAGTGAAACTCGTAAATAATCTTTGTGCTGGTGTGGGGCATCATGGATCAACAAATGGGACAAGAAGTCTTCTTGAAACTTCTTATGAAATACACTTTGAAAAGAACACAATCTTAGCGATTCTCTTCTGGAAATAATAATAGGAAACATCTATGAAGTACTCACATGCACCTGGCACTGTTTGGAGCACTTTGCATGTAGTAGCTCATTTGCCCCTCACGACAGGCAGAGTGCCCTAGTGTGGACGCACTTCCCCATGACCGTGGGCAGCAGTCAAGGAGCTCGGGCGTGTATTGGCGGTAGTAGCAGGGCAGTGATGGGAACCGAAGCCCTTGCTGCTTCAGGATCCGTCCTTTCAAGGATTGCATTATTGCCTCTTGCCCTCTCTCCCGGCAAGGACCTCAGATTGGCGTTAGAAACTCTTTTGCTTTCCACATTACCTCAGCTTTAAACTCAGGATCAAGGTGGGATTTTAAAAAAGAATGAGTATTATACTCCTTCCCTAATTGCGCCTCCACAAACAGAATGAACAGAGTTGTCAGGAGCTGTTTCCATCCAGGAACAGAAAACTGAAGATCTTCCTGGAACCATGTGCCAGCATCTTGGACCGCTCATCCTCGGGGCTGCCGTTGGGGCCTTGCTGCTGTCACAACCCTCACTCTTGGCACCAGAATCGTTTTTAAGAGCACGAAAGCTGTTTTACGTTTACCTTTACAACTAGTGGGTTTGGAATGCTTCTGAGAACCCTAAAAAAAAAAATTGTTTTTCACACTTAATGTAAGGCAGTGGGAGGTCCATGAGTCTGGAGCTTAGGGACTTGAGTTCTGGTCCTCGCCCTTTCTTCTACTGACCATGTGACCTTGGATTTCACAGGACTTGGATTTCATCCCCTTGGGAGTGATGGGGGTGAATAGTGGCAATATGACTGGTTTCGTGAGGGTAAGGTGCTATTATACAGGACGGTAGTTTATCAACAACAGTAGTTGTGTGTGTGAGGCAGTGACTGGACCAGTGTGTCCTTTGTGAGCCGTGGAAGTCATTTTCCATGGGTGAGCAGTGAGGTGGATGCTTGGGAGTACTTGGGAAGGTTTGTGTTGATCCGAACTTCTTCCCTTTCCTGTTCTTCCCTTACCTGTGTTCTAGTGTGGACGATAGTGTGGGTGTGGACTCAGTTTCTGGCCCAAACTCCATTTCCTTGGCTTTTCCCCCTCCTACTTTGGGCTCGCCTCCAGTTTGCCTACAAAGTACTGTTTGTTGTGAGGGTGAAGCGGGCGATTCTGGGCAGCGACACTGTGGCTGCAGGCAGTTACTGTAGTTCAAAGCAAAAAGCCAGGCTGGAGTAGGAGGGACACTGACGGGGCTTGTGCATTAGAATTTCGTACATTGGTTTTTGAAGGAAAGAAAGGGGGATAAGACATGACTTGTCACTAGGAACGTTAGGAAATGCCCTTCCTAACGGAATGGAATTGGGTGAGGAAAAGAGGCCTTTAGGAAATCACTGCCTATTACTCTGAAAGCAAATGCTTTTTTTTTTTTTTTTCTTTTTGGTGAAAGCAAATGCTTTTTGAGCAGTGTGTCTTGTGGTACATTCTAGTAGGATACAAACAAAAATTAATAATAAAAAATAATAAAAACAGGTGTCATTTTGGTGAATTTTTAGGTGGTCCCTATTCAGCCAAACATTTTTCATGTTTTATCCTCACTTCAGTCATGGAGATAGGTATCATTTGTTGTTGCTGTTCCATTTCAAAGATTACAAAATTGAGGCTCACTCTGTTTAAATAACCTAGCAAGGGTCTGGGCACCTGGGTGGCTCAGTCAGTTAAGCGTCCGATTTTGGCTCAGGTTATGATCTCACAGTCTGTGAGTTCAAGCCCCACTTTGGGCTCCATGCTGACAACTCAGAGCCTGAAACCTGCTTCGGATTCTGTGTCTCCGTGTCTCTGCCCCTCCCTGCTCATGCTCTGTCTCTCTGTCTCTCTCTCAAAAATAAATAAAGATTAAATAACATACCAAGGGTTACAGTGCTAGTAAGTACCTGGAGGAACTAAACTTTGAACCTGGATCTGTCTCTCATCCACAGAATAAAACATGAGTTACATTTCCCTCCTGCTTTCAGGGAGGAGACTGGCATGTGAACAGTGTAGTATAATTGAGCACAGTGTGCATGCAGTATATGCCGTAACCCCTGCATGAGCTGAGTTTTTGGACATTTGCTTAGAGGAAAGAGAGACTGATTTTTTTTTTAAGTTTATTTATTTACTTATTTTGAGAGAGAGAGAGAGAGAGAGAGAGAGAGAGAATCCCAAGCAGGCTCCGCCCTTGTCAGCACAGAGCCTGATGTGGGGCTCGAACTCACTAACTGTGAGATCATGACTTGAGTCAAAACCAAGAGTCAGACGCTTAACTGAGTGAGCCACCCAGGTGCCCCGAGACTCTAAAGACCAGCGAAGATTTCATACACACAGAAAAATGGTTTCAGGAAGGACCTTGAAGGATGCAATAGACTGGGACCGTCAGGGTGGGAGTGGTGAGGTATGGAAATGAAAAAGGAAGTATGCAGTGTGTTTGGGGGAATTGATGCTGTGACAGAGTGAGAGATGTGGGAGAAAAGGAGAGCAGAAAAGCAGTTTGGGACAGGTTACTGAGGGCCTGGAGTGTCCTGCTACAGAATTTGACTTCGTTCCATTGCCTTTGAAGGCTATTCCACTAAAGGTTCACGAGAAGGGACTTTATTTGCTCTAGTCTCTGACTTCATCGATGGTAGCGTGAAGAGAGGAGTAAACGTCTGCAGCAGGGATTCCCCAACTGGGCTGCACCTTAGGTTACTGGGAGTTCCTTAAATGAACAGAATGGCGCACTCACCCCCAGCAGTGATGCTGATGGTGTAAATCTGGGGTGGGGCCTGGCCTGGAGGATTATATTCAAAAGGTGCTTCTGAGTGCAGCCAGATCCAGGAATAGGTCCTGTGGGCATTAGAACATCGGGGACTGGGGCAGGACCGAGCCCAACAGTCATTGTGTGGATAATTTTGAAATGACGCGAGGGGGCCAGTAATCAAACCTTGGAGAAGATCTGTCTTATATGCTCTCTAAATCTTAAATAATAATCTCAGAACAGGGTCATTTCCACATAAATTTTCCCATTCATGGCTAGAATGTAGTATGGCTCTAATCTTTATGCCTGTGTGTTCTATTTGCCCTTTTTCTTTTATTTAGAGGGAAATGGAATAGGTAGGATTTTCTCGGTGACTGTTCATCAGCGCAGTCTCTCAGGATGTGAGTTCTGGAGTCCACTGCCTCAGGCAGGGTGGCTCAGTGCTCACAGTTGACTTCAGTCTCTTAGGAGTTGGCCGAAATGCTGCTCACTTGTCCATTTCCTGGGACCCAGCCTGAACCGAAGCCTTTTTTTCCAAATGTTGCAGATCTCCCTTACTCCCCTTTCTTGAGTTCTAAATCAACTATTGACGTTTAAAGTTTAGTTTCTGCTGGGAACGCAAACAGTTCTACCAAGGGAGAAGCGATTTCTCAAGATTAAAGAAATTTGAAATTATAATTTATGCTTAAAAAAATAATGTTAGTCCAAGTTTTAGCTCTCCTCTCTCTTCCTTCTCTACTGTTCTTTATCCTGCCGGGTGTCTGCAAACCATTCTCATGACCTCCTGCCTGTGTGGCATATTTGTAGTGGGGCCAGATTATACATACACCACTGACTGACTTTTTCATCCGACCTCCAAATTCAGCTTTCAAGCCCCTTCGTTTCTTTGCATTTTGCTAACGAAGTCTTCTTGTTGAAAGGAATATTATTTTTCATGGAACTGTATTGATGATGTGTGGAATAATAGGAGCATGCTTTTTAAAGTTCAGACCTAAGGCCCCCAAATCCGAAACCTCTCCAATTTGCTGTTGCTTACTTTATACTTAGCTCAGTGTTGGCATTTCAGGTCTACAGGTGGTTAGCACCCATCAGACATCCCAGCCCCTCCCTGAAAATTAAAAGGAGCACAGAAATGAAACTGAATTCCTTGTTTTTCGTCACCCCTCGGTTAATTTAACGGACTCCATTGGCTCGCCCTCATTTGCCCTTTTTACACCTCCCAAATTAATGTTATGTGCGCATTTGATTATAACGGTGTGAGTAATTTCTGAGTTGCTTTTGAAAACTGTTCCTTACGGTTCTTTTCTTCACCATACCGGTAGATCCGGCCAGTGTTTTTCTTTCTAGCTGCTTAACTCCTGGGTGGTTCTTGTTGCCACATAAGTTTCAGTTGATTTAGTGATCCTGATTTCATGGCACACTGTAGCAAATGCTTCCGAAAGATCAAAGTACACGGGGATCCTTGGATTCCCTTCCGTTGCTAACTCACTTGTGCTGTAGCCAGGCAGTCCTGGAGCCTTGCAGTCCAGGATTCTGCTCAAGGAGAGGAAGCAGCTCTTCTCTCTGGCTTTTCCATTCTGCAGATATCCTTTCCTTTCCTGTATTCATTTATTTAGCAACATGTAGTGGGCTGTGTATCTCTGAGCCCCTTCAACCACTTTTTGATGCAAAAAGGAAAAACTCTGAGCCTTTCATGTGCCATACCCATGGGACTATTCTCCCCACGAACTTTCATGCTGGAAACAAGTCCCATCTAATTGTACCTTATTGGTAGTAAAATGTGTTGGTTAAAAGTAGACTCTGTGGCCAGCCACGCTGCCCGAGTTCTGCTATTTGCTAACGGTGTTACTTCGGACAAATTGTTATCTTTTTTGTCTGTTTCCTGATCTGTAATACAGAGGTAGTGGTAATTCCTACCTCATAGGGTTGTTATCAGGAATAACTGAGTCAGTGTATGTAAAGTGGCTAAAATTTGTTTAGTTAGGTTTAGTTTAAACATTGGTGAATAATCTTTCAGAAGTTTATAATAACGTTTCTGGGTTTTCTAGGTATTTTGTTACTCTTTTGTGCTGTTTGCCTTAGCCATTCCATTACAAGTAAAGGAAAGAAAATTAAATCAAACTATCCGATTTTGCCACCTTAGGGTTATTCATAAATTGCTTTTTTTCCTTTAAGATTCCATTATAATAGGGGCACCTGGGTGGCTCAGTTAAGCTTCCGACTTCAGCTCAGGTCATGAGCCACATCAGGTTCAATGATGACAGCTCAGAGCCTGGAGCCTGCTTCAGATTCTGTGTCTTCCTCTCTCTTTGCCCCTCCCCTGCTGGTGCTCTGTCTCTCTCAAAAATAAACATTAAAAACATTTTTTAAAAAATTTTTATATTTTTATTTTTGAGAGAGAGAGAGACAGAGCCTGAGCAGGGGAGGGGCAGAGAGAGAGACACAGAATCTGAAGCAGACTCCAGGCTCTGAGATGTCAGCACAGAACCCAGTTCAGGGCTCGAACTCATGGACCGTGAGATCATGACCTGAGCTGAAGTCTAAAGCGTAACCGACTGAGCCACCCAGGCGCCCCATTAAAAAGGATTTCTTTATAATAGATAATTGAGAATTGATATATTCACTAGAACAGTGATGTGTGTGAATTATTCCCTCTCAGCTCCTATAATTTGGTACCTTCAGATGTGTACAGATGTTTATGATGTTTATGTATTTTTTAAATCCTTTTTAAGAACACGATTTTGTTGGTAGTGTAAGTTTTATTTGTTTGACTTGTTAGGAGCAATCTTTTTAAGTTGTTGGATTTTTCATATATTATTTTTTAATTTTTTTTTAACGTTTATTTATTTTTTTTTGAGACACAGAGAGACACAGCATGAACAGGGGAGGGGCAGAGAGAGAGGGAGACACAGAATCGGAAGCAGGCTCCAGGCTCTGAGCCATCAGCCCAGAGCCCGACGCGGGGCTCGAACTCGCGGACCGCAAGATCGTGACCTGAGCTGAAGTCGGACGCTCAACCGACTGAGCCACCCAGGCGCCCCCCATATATTATTTTTTAAATGGATGCACAAAGAGAATTAAATTTTTTTAAGACTTTGTTTTTAACTAAGCTCTACACTCAACGTGGGGCTCAGACTTATAACCTCAAGATCAAGAGTCACATGCTGGCCTGGCTGAGTCAGCCAGGCGCCCCTAAATATTTTTTTTAATAAGGAAGCAGAAATACTACAGAAGATGAATAGACAAAACGTGCCTTCCAAAGAAAAATGTCTTATACGGCAGTGTTTAGTCTACACAATACACATCACTGTCAGCAGTCAGTAAATAACCCACGGCTGTCCACGGCTAACAGTTTGTGCCAGACCATTTTGAATACTCTTAACTTGTGTACAGGTATTTGCATTTAGTCAAACTTACGTCGTTTCTTGCTATTCTTTCATACTTACGCTCTTTAAGTGACTGCCCATCAGCCAGGATGGCCTACTTTATTATATATTTCCATACTAACTGAAGAATGAGAGAGAGACTAGGAAAAAATGTATTGAAATTTTGATTATCACAGTTTGACCTGTAGATCTGTCTTCTTTATTATTTCATGAAGTAATATTCAGCCACAGCCCAAGAGCATATGTAACCTAATTTGTATGGACTTGCATTGCCAGGGTTTAAAATGAGTTGGCCTGTTGCAAAATACACATTTACAATTTACACTTTACAAAAATTTGGCAAGGTGATGAAGCCACATGATGCAGCTAAGAGAACATTACAAGTTGGGTTTGAAAAGTAAGTAAGAGTCCTCTGAGTAAAAGTTGTGTAGCACAGAACTATAACTCCACAGCCAAAAAGGCACCCACTCGTTTCTCTTTAATTAAAAGGAGGAAGTTCAGACCCAGGGTGAGTTTTAGCTCCATTACCTGCTGCTTTGAGAAAATGACTTAACATCTGTGAGCCCCACTGCTTCTTTTCACATAGGGTTAGCGACCCTTCCCTGTAAAGGCAGTTATGCAAATTCAGTGAGGCAGGGCATGTGAGGGCCCCCAGGTCAAGTTCCTAATTCTGGGCAGCCTGGGTGAGTTCCTATGTGTGATTGGAAGCCTGTGACCCTGGGGCACTGGGCTGAGAGGTCTACCAGCCCAGGTCTATAGTCGCCCTGGCCCTGTGTTTCTCCTCTGTGGCTGGCTTTTCGAAGTCCTGCCATGGGGTGCTCCAAGCAGTGCTTTCCTTCTCAGCTCCTTCAAAGCCAGGAAACCCCTGTGCCCAGAAGGGACCCTAAACCATCGTGCAGGCAGAATTTTTTAAAATGGTGTGTACCCCTTTACTGCATTTCTGCCGTGGGAAATGCCACTCTGGCTCCTGGAAAACGGCTCATACCCCTCTGTGGGTAGATGCCAGTCTAGGCAGCCAGTTGGCTCCGAGGACGTCTTCCTTGAAAGCCATGGCCCAGGTTCTGCAAAGGCTGGCAGGTGAGTGTGAGTGCCAGAGACCTCCTTCACCGAAAAGCCTGTTCCAGGTGCCATCCTGGAAGTGCAGACAGACAAGGACGCTGACTGAAGGCTGCGAGTACAGAGAGAGACCGTCTCTTAGGTGACCAGACAGCTTGCCAGTTTTCTTTTTCTTGTTTGCAAAATCCAGCCGTAATAATGACCAAGAGTCCTCGTACAAAGAAATCTGTGGCAAACCTTTTTAACCACCAAAGTAAGGTCTTTGTCTTTCTTTTTTATGATGAAGGAAGATAAGCAGCATCATTTGAGACATGAGTTTATCATCTCCTCCTCCACACCTCTTAGTCCTCAGAGAAGCTGTCTCTCGTCATTTACTTTGGAGCTTCCAAAATGGCTTTCACAATGTTGCCATCTTCATCCATGGACTGTCATACCTAGGGAGTGGAGACTCTCAAAATGAACTTCCAATATCCTTCCAAAATCAATTTTATCTCTTGTGGCATGATTTGTACCTACCGGGGAGCATATTTTTTCTCTTCCTAGGAGGTTGTGATATACATAATGTATGTGTGTGTGTGTGTGTGTGTGTGTGTGTGTATTTATTTCTCAACAGGTATAAGGTAGAAACACTTCTCCATGAAACACAGAAACACAGAAGGTGCAGGAGAATAGCTGAACAATGGGAAAGTATGATATGGTTCTTAGACCTTGTGGCTCTTAGGAAGCATGTGTGGGACTGATGCAGTCATAGGAGTGTTGTATGTATTATCCAAACTGTAAACTTTGGGATCCATGCAAGTTAATTTAAGCATGTTTCCTTTGGATTTTCTTAGGAATTCACTTTTTCTTCAGAGGTTTTCCTTCTAGGCTCTTGGAGTCCTAATGAGTAACAAATGAAGGCAGGGTTACCAAAATGTATTGTATTGTATTGTATTGTATTGTATTGTATTGTATTGTATTGTATTGTATTGTATCTATTTTATTTTAATGTTTATTTTTGAGAGAGAATACACACACATGAGTGGGAGAGGGACAGAGAAGAGACAGAAGATTTGAAGCAGGCTCTGCACTGACAGCAGAGACACCCTCATGGGGCTCGAAATCATGAACCCTGAGATCATGACCTCGGTCAAAGTTGTGCTTACCTGACTGAGCCACCCAGGAGCCCCCAAAAATGTATTTTAAAATAGAATTGTGTCCTCAAAAACATGGTAACATTGACAGTTTTTTTTTTAAATGAGAGAGAAGTGAGAACAGTTCTGAGCTACGTGCCTTCCTTTCTGTTGCCTTCCCACCGTGTACTTTATGGAGGGGGGGATATGGTAGTGCTTTGGGAAAAAGGATGAAAGACATGAAGAGATCTGAAAAGAGATGAAGAATTGACAAGTCTAGGGAGGCAAAGGACTGGGAGAAGGAAAAGGTGGCAGCCAGGGCCCAGCGGGACCCTAAAAGGATGCTGAGACCCCTCAGAAGTTTGTAGTGACAAGCCCTCATTAGACTGGGCATGCCTGAAGGATGGGGCTGTATCTCTGCCCCCACCCGGCCCCCGCTGCCCCTCTTGAACTGCTCTTGCCGTGCACCTGCGCACGCTCCTACTGCCGAGTGTGCTCCTTAGGGAGGGGGCAGGCAAGGGCAGGTGAGATGCAGTTCATCTGGAGACAGGATAAACTTTCTCCTTCACTCTCTGCAGGTGCCTGGGGTCTTGCCATTGCCAAGATTCTTAATCGCCTTTCTATATGTGCTCTATTTCTTGGCTTGTCAGGAGGGCGATAGCATACTATTACAGGTGAGTGTGAGCTAAGCGCTGAAGCAGAGAGGAATAGAAAAGGAGAGAATTTCAACAGTTTCACTCAAAGCTGAGGTCATGTGTATGTTGTTTTATTTTCCCTCTTAAAAAAATCCCAGTTAGAGAAAAAGAATTCAGGGAACAAATATTAGTCAGCTGATTAGGTTCTGAACTTGCACAGACTTTGTACCTTGGCATAAGAGTGGCTATCCTAGAACCTTTTGAACTTTTGCCATTAATTCTGAAAAGGCTGAAAGAGCCAGTCGTAGGCACTGGGGAAGAGCACCGTGTCCTCTGCTTGGGTAATAAAGGTACATATTATTGAGTTGGGTAAGGACCCTAGGTAGTCGAACAGGGTTATAGCATGTAAATTGCAGAATCATTTAGAGATGAAGAAATGGATCACAGATGGTCACTGGGCTTGATTTGTCTCCCAGGATTCACTATTGTTTTGAGAATTAGCAGAGTGTAGAGGAAATGGCCCAGATTTTATACTTAGGAAAGACCTGTTATTCAGCCCTCCATTTGACCACTTTCTAGCTGAGACATCAGGACAGTTACTTAACTTCTCTGACCCTATTTCCTCAGTTGGGAATAGGAGAATAGGACATTCATAGATCTGTTGGGAAATGTTGAAACTAAGAGCTGATTAAAATGAGATGCTGTCTAGCCAAGAGTAGGAACTTAATGTCCATCAATTTCTACTTCAGTCAAAATTTGGCTTTTTATATAGAATAATTGTCCTACTCTCCATGTTGAGTTTTGAAACATGAATAAATTTTATTTAAGTCATCAGCTTGTGACAAAAGGAGCTGTTTATCCAAGACAGGCCTGTAAGTACCTTGTAACCCAAGAGATTTGTGTGCAAGGACAGAGAGGGTACAGATGAAGCCATCCACATCTGGAAGTCCAGAAACCAGGCACTAAACGCACATACAAACTCCTAGGGCTGGCATGCTCTGCATATAGCAGATTCTTAAACCATCTGTTTATTAATTTTTAAACATTACCCCGAAGTTCACCAAAGTCAGAGGGTAGCACAATCAACCCAAACTCAGAACTTTGGAACTGCTTTCTGATTTCATAAGCACAGAGAAATCCTTAGTTGTTCATTGAAAGAACGCACTATATCACTATCTTCTGTGTGGGATTGGTGTCTGTCATGTTAGGGGACTGTGAGCTTGAGGTTGGTGCGCCTAGAGACCGTAGCCCCCCTGGAACGCTCTCCCCGCCCCTCCACCCCAAGTTCGCGGCGGTGTGCACGCTCT
Organism: Herpailurus yagouaroundi; assembly: GCF_014898765.1. Lineage (NCBI taxonomy): Eukaryota > Metazoa > Chordata > Mammalia > Carnivora > Felidae > Herpailurus > Herpailurus yagouaroundi. The sequence goes on from NW_024412388.1 coordinate 76,653,437, forward strand.
CTTGACTCAGCCAGGCGTAAGACAAGTAATTTCCTCCCATCCTCGGGTCTTTCAGTTGCTGAGCTGGAGTGAATATACTGGGATGTGGCCATGCGCTTTACAATTTTGCATAAATCCATCCTCCACTCCCTGGAAAGGCTGGGTCCCGTCTTTACACCTTCCCCTAGGCGATTTTGTTCCACGGGCGGGGGCGGGGAGGAGAGGAAAGGAAAGGAGGAAAACGGAGGCAGACTACACGCGGCACCGCGCTCTGCGCGCTCGGGAGGAAGCGTGCAGTCCATTGACTCGGTACTTGTGGGGAGGGGAGAACCGAGGCAGGGGCTGGAAACGGAAGGGCTGCGAGCGCTCCGGCCGCGAGGCCTCCGGCAGGGGGAGGCCCGGGCCTCGGGGAGCCACCTCGCCAGAAGCCGGTGTAGCGGGTCAGAGGACAGCGCCCGGAGGGACCATGGCGAGGCGGGCGGGGGCGGCGGTAGTTATGCAACCCGCAGCCCCCCTGTGTCCTCCCTCGCGCGGGTCTGCGCCCCTCCCTCCACTCTGCCAACACTCGGATCTCTCCCTCTTTCTCTCCCCTGTGTTTTCAAACAGGAAGTGCACGGCTGTCTGTAACGTGCCGGGTCCCAGGATGGAGGAGTGAAGTCTCTGTCGCCGCTGGTGCCAGCCTGCGGAGCGCCCACCTCCCCCCGGAAGCCAAGTCCCCGGAGAGCGCCCTGAGGGAGCAGGGTGGCCGCCTGGTCCAGGTGCGTGGGGCCGGGTCGGGGAGCCCGCGGGCCGGGCGCTGGGCTGCCACTGGCCGCCGCCCCTGGGTGCCGCCGAGCCTGCTCTCCAGCTCCGCGCCGCAGCCTCACTCGCGTGCGTGCCGCGGTAGCCTGGTGGCACCCCCCTGCCCGCCTTCGTCCCCAGGGGTCCCTGCCCAACTGTGGCCTGCTGCCCCGGGCGTGTTGGTCCCCCGCCCCTGGAGGGCGGGAGGGCTTTGGGCTGCCTGACGCCTGCGGGACCTGCCCGGGCTTACTTAGCCTAGGCAGGCGCTTTCCAGGCGGGGCTGCCTTTGCCCGGGAGGCTTCCCCGAGTCCCCAGCTGCCCTCTCCGCCCTCACCGCCGCCTCCTCCCGCCACTGCTGCCCGAAGCGGGGCGCTCTGTTGCTCCGAAGTCTCTGGGAGGCTTGGATGTTAGGAAGGGTAGCTTGTGAGAAGTGGGGACCTAGGGAGAGAGAGTGAGGGTGAGCGAGGTGTAAGGTGGAAAGGGGAGCAAGAGTCTTGCTGCACGGCTTCCGAAAGCCCACCTCCTCAGCGGAGCCTTGCTGTCTGTTGGTGGGTTTGTTTGTTTTGTTTTCTTTCTGTTTTTCTGGGGGGGTTGGGGGGGTGGTTGGAGCCAAGCTTTCAGAACAGAGGGAATTAGTGATGTAGACATGCACTGGAAAGGTAGCGACCAGGAATGAGGGACAGCTACTTCTGAGGTGTTTAGTCTGGTGTCTGGCTGCTTAACTCCAGTTGTGGTTTCTCTCAGCCAGGCTCCCTCGCTCAGACAGAAGGTACTCTTAAAGGTATGAGCCAGACGTCTTTATTCATTATATTCCATTTTCCATCAGAGGAAAATGGAGAATGACTTCTCGCATTCACCAAGTAGTTTATAATTTCACATCTCTGTCTTGCTGCATCTCGGATGTTCCCAGGCGGAGAGCACAAACTGCTTGAGAAGAGGGTGGTTTCATGCGCAGGCTTAGTGCTTCTTCATTTCCCTGGCAGCTCCGGTCTCTGCAGACTAAGTCAAATTGACTTCTCCCCTAATGAAAGCCTGGCCTTGTTTCTCCGCCTATATTTATCTACCTGGTGAAACTCCAGTCTGGTGGAGAGCCACTAACGGAGGTTGGATAGTTGAGAAGAATCAGTTTAATGGCGAGATTGGCCTCAAATGCAATGTTTGAACAGTGTTAAAGCCAGTAGCGTCTTCCTACTCTTAGAGGAAGGGATGTGAGCAGAGGACTTAGAGGGGAGGCAAGTCAAGAAGGGTCTCTTTCTACAGCGCTGGAGGGAGTGTGTAGAATCCCACTACCATGTGCACTTATTAACTCCTTCACCTTATGGGGAGGCTAAGCTTCATCAGGGAGCAGCGTTCGCTGTGGATTTAAATTCGTGATGTCCGTCAGGCTCTGGGCTGATGGCTCGGAGCCTGGAGCCTGTTTCCGATTCTGTGTCTCCCTCTCTCTCTGCCCCTCCCCCGTTCATGCTCTGTCTCTCTCTGTCCCAAAAATAATAAACGTTAAAAAAAAAAAATTAAAAAAAAATAAATAAATTCGTGATGTCATATGCTGGCTATGCTATTCTAATTTGTACCTTTTGTAATAAAATATATTCCCCTACATAACTAATTTTGCTTTGAAAGGAAAATCTTTTGTGGTCAGGTAACCTGGTAAATTTGTACCGCCCTCTCTCTCCCTTTTTTAACGCCTGTCATCAGTGATTTTAATTCTGTGATCCCATTATTCCAATAGTCCCTCAGAACTTTAATCCCTTTTAGAAAGCAGCTGCTTTGAGTGTTGCGATAGTATCAGTAATTGGCATAATTGCGTTAGCAGTAAATAGCCAAGATACACTGTGAGAACTGAGCAATTAATTTCATCTTTTTCTAGATAGATGGACTTGGATGTCTTAAATTTGAATTTCATTGTGATATGTCCGTGTTTAGGCCTCTTCTCTTTGCCAGATACATGACATGATTAAAACAAGTCAGTGAGAGGGACTCTTGAAAGACCTGTACAACCATAGTGTTTTGTCTCTCTTTTTATACCCAAGTATACTCCTGGCTTTCCAGTTCGTTAATTTATTTGAGGAGTATCTTCAGCTTCAGGTGCTCTGCTTCAAGATAAAATAGAACAGCCTTTGTGACTCTCCAAACTCATACCCTGTTTAGAGACAGGATTTGCTCCCACCCTAGGAAAATTTAATAATATTAAGTAATAACTCAGAAATAATGATAATTGATCTTAAGAGCTCTTTATTTTCTGTTGGCAAGCACATTTTCTAGATCACATTTATAATTTGTTACTCCCTTTCATAGTCTGGTGAAACAGGTCTTGTTCACTCTGTTTTGTGGAGAGAGGAAACTGAGGCTGCGGAAATGGGACTTGTAAAATGGGACTACGTAAATGGAGATGCCGGGACGTCTTTTGATGAACACGTCCTTGGCACATCTGTAATCTGGAAAGTTGCTGCCTGAGAAAGGGATGTCCATGCTGATTCAGGTGGTCTTTCGCTATTCCCAGCAAGTTGGTAATGACCGACTCCAGACTAGCTTTACCTACGTCTTTGGATCTTTTCCCATAACCTCTACCCAGAGCTGAGGGGTTTTTGTTTTGTTTTGTTTTGTTCCCACATCTGACATTTACACTTCCTCTGTGTTAGTCACTAGATTTAGCTGTGTTTGTATCAATCTGATCTGTTTTCTGCTGCCAGAATTCTAATGGCATATTTTAATTTGCAGATATTTTATGTCAAGTCTTAGTAAACTGTCTCTTTTTGAAGGGTCAGATTGTTTTTTAGAACAGAAAAGCGGTACTTCTGGTTTAACCCTAGAACACTTTATGTCCCAGAAAAGAAATAATAAATTTTGAAATGATGTGTGGGACTGTCTCTACAGCCCACTACCATACATAACGTACTACCACCATACATAGCCCTGCAACTCCCCACCCCAGTTCAGGATACCCACAGTAAAGGTCATATCACATGGGTGACTGGCTGGCTCAGTCAGTAGAGCGTGATCTTGGGGTTGTGAGTTTGAGCCTTATGTTGAGCATAGAGATTATAAAAAAGAAAGAAAAGGTCATATTACAGAACAACAATAGCAAATCCATGTTTGCTTTAAATTCTATGTTAAGTAATTTTGTAGTATTCTCCAGATGGAAATAAGTTTATTTCTTCTTATCTTTGTGATGCTTAAAGTTAAGGTTTTCTTTAGCTAATATTTTATGCGGCATTAAGAAGAACATAAAATTGAGAGTACGTTTTTACTGGTAAATGCTGCATGCAATATTTATTTTGTCTTCAACAGAGTATCTGTAGTGATCTATAACTTCTGTTCCTTAGAATTGTACCAAGTATCAGAAGGGGAGAAGGTGGGAGAGGAAAGAGATAAAGTAAGTGGTCTTTCTTTTATAAATGAGGAATGAAATACGTATTTTTTTCTTAATAAACAATGTACTGCCATTTCTGTCTGTCTGGGACAGTTCCAATAGCTTGTGAATAGGAATGAAAGCATACTAGCTTTGATGTTAAATGCCAAGGAGAAGTTTATGACCAAGAGAGGGCTAGAGTAGAGATTGATTGTGTTAGCATTTTCATTTTTTCAAAACCCTCTGGTTTTTTCATGTCCATTATATAGTAAAAATTGTCTTCTATTGGAAATTGCAAGCTTTAAAGCAGTGGTTCTCAACCCTTCACGCAAATTGGGAAGCTTTTATTAATACTTAAAGATTTCAAAGATTTTGATTTGCTTAGAGTTTTACTTCTTATTTCTGATGATTGCTAATGTTGAGTGACAGAGGTACTATGTATCACTCAGCTGAATATATAATGTAAATAATGCCTATAACATCTTCTTGTACTTACACAGTAGGAGTGTATATCTATGTGAGACGTGGGTTCAGTGCACTGAAATCTGCCAGCACCTTGAAGTCCATGGGCTGGAAAATCAGGACCAAAGTAAAACAACTGCTCCGGGCTAGGGATGGCGAAATGGTGATTTAAATGTACAGTCTGTTAGCCGTCAGATTATCAAGATACCGATCTCCGTCTTTCTTGTACATTAAATAGATGATGTGTAAAGTCCTGACTTTGAATCTGATTTTGTTTCCAGGTTAATTGTTTTTCATGGTCAACTTTGAGGTCTTAGAAGTACTCAGTTATGGATAACTGGAATTCTTGTAAGACCATTTTCCCTGCATTACTTCTGTGAATATCCTTTCCTTACGTTAATATAGTCAGGACTCTGACACCAGTTGCATAATTGCCACTGGCTTAAGTACCACCACCAGCAGCCTTATTTTCATTTCCCAGAAGCTAAAAGAAGCTTCCTCTCAACCTTAACCTTTACAGTTTTTGATGAGTACGTGGAAAGAGATATTATTTATCCTTATTTCCTGGTGGAAAAAATGGACACATAAGTTCCTACTGAATCGGTCTCTTTGGTTTCCATGCCTGTTTCTGTGGTTTTGGTGTTCTGTTAAAGACAGGATAGGCCGAGCACCAAAACTTATTAAGGTTAGTGCATAATGTCTTTTTTTCTGATTAAACAACAACAAAAAAATCACTTCCTGCTTAACACTTCATGTGTGCTAGACCTTTACATGGATTGTCTCTAATCCTCCTGGTGTTGTGCACGGTGGATAATCTCCCTGTTTTCTAGGTGAGGAAACTGAGGCAGACAGAAATTATAGCTTACCCATTCACAGAAACAAGTGAAGCCCTGGACTGGGATCCAGATTTCTGATTCCCCATGCTAAAACTATCCCTCCTTTATATCTGCTGCTTTCTGTCCTTAACCTCCCTAGTGAAGAGAAATGGTCACACTTCGTTTAGTCTTAAGTTTAACTTTGCCCTCTCAGCAGGGGTTAAGTTACAGCCACAGAGCATATAAAGGCATTAGGAAATTAGGGATGTGGAAGAGTTAAGGTTTTTATGAATATTTTTGGCTTTTGCACAGTATGTATTCATTTTTTTCCCTAAAAAGCCTAGATATATTGACTCTGTTGGTGAGAGTGTCTTGAGGCAATATTGGCCACAAGCAGCCCAGCTGGATGTTAGGCTGTAATCATATTGGTTTTACTGGGAACTCTGTAGTTTGTTGGCAGGTTTGTATCGCCACCAATACTGCATGATGATTTCTTTTTTTATTAACAAATTTCCTGATGTTGGCCAATCTGATAGATGTTTTTTGTACCTCATAGTTTAATTTTGCCTTTTTATGACTACAAGTGAGGTTGAGCATCCCTTCCTTTTGCTTGATTTAATTTCCCTTTTCTGTGAATCAGGTCTCTTGCCCTTTTCTGATAAGTTCTTTGAAAGAATTCTTCTAGCATTCCTGTATATTCTAGAAACGAATCCCTTCTCTGCTTTGGGTATTGTGAACACTTTCTCCCAGTATGTCACTCGCCTGATAACTGTGTAGGGTGACTTTCATTAGCAACAACAAAAATCTTTAATTTTAATGTAGGTGAACCCATCCGTTTTTAATGTTATTGTGGTCTGTGATTGAGTCATTTCAGGAATCCTTCCCTGTTCTAGGATCATACCATGGTTTAGTCTTCCCTCACTTTATTCAAGTTTTATAGGTTTACTCTTGAGTTTTTAAACTATTTGGAATTTAATATATGAGGTAGAAACTATTTATTTGTGAATGAGAGAGAGCATAAGTGGGGAAGGGGCAGAGGGAGAAGAAGAGAGAGAATCTTTAAAAAAAATTTTTTTTTAATGTTTATTTATTTTTGAGAGAGAGAGCATGAGTGGGGGAGGGACAGAGAGAGTGGGAGACACGGAATATGAAGCAGGCTCCAGGTTCTGAGCTGTTAGCACAGAGCCCGGCGTGGGGCTCAAACTCAGAAACCGTGAGATCATGAGCTCAGCCGAAGCCGGACACTTACCCGACTGAGCCACCCAGGCACCCCAGAAGAGAGAGAATCTTAAGCCCAGCGTAGGGCCAGATTCAGGGCTTAATCTCACGACTCTGGGATCATGACCTGAGCTAAAATCAAGAGTCGGACACTGAACCGACTGAGTCACACCAGCATGCGCATTTTTATTTTTTAAAAACTGGTCATGTTGTGAGTCAATTTGACCAACACTGTTTCCGAAATAATCTACTCTTTCTCTACAGTTGGTGCTGCCTCTAGCATATAAGTGTATATTGATAGAGATCTCTTTCTGAGATCTCTCATTTGTTTAGGTGACTTAATTGTGTGTTCCTGGGTCATTGATACCCTTTTAAAATTATTATGGCTTTCAAATATGTCTTGTTACATGTACATTTATATTACCAAGATTGATATAAATTTAAAAGTTCAAAAATAGCAGCACCTGGGTGGCTCAGGTCATGATCTCATGGTTTGTGGGGTTGAGGCCTGCGTTGGGCTCTGCACTGACATCACAGAGCCTGCTCTCTCCCCCTCTCTCTCTGCCCCTCTGCTCATGTTTGTGCACATGCATGCACGCGCTCGCTCTCTCTGTCTCTCTCAAACATTAAAAAAATAAAGTTCAAAAATACATTATTTTAGGTAGATTTCTTGCTGTTATTTCTGTGTGTGTTAACTCTTAACACCTGCAGACGTCTTCTAGAAATGTGTTTACTTCACTGGGAGCATTATTTAGTAACGTAATTTAACATTCCTTACGTTACATTTCTTTCCCAGTTTTATTTTTTTAGCAACATGGCTCCCTTCCACACTTGGTTATCTATGTAGGGCAGGGGGGTCTCACTTCAAAGGCTTCTCTTTCATCTTTAGTGCTTTGCATGTACTTATAGATCTGGGATGTGCATTCCTAGTATGGCTTTTGAGTGAACGTTTGTGATGCTGTAATACATGGCTGAAAACTCTTGAAAACCTGTTGATTATAGATGTCTGTTTATTATTGGGAAAACATTGCCAGTTTTGACTTGGTTTTCCCCAAGTTTACTTTGCTCCACACTCTTCTCAGATCACTTGGTCTCATCCCTCTTCCAGGCTCTAATACATGTCACCCTGAATGCTGGATTACTTGATTTGATAAACAAGCATTTGCATGCCTGTGCAGAATAGTGTCCTTTTTCCTTAGTTGATGAAATGGCATGAAACCATGTTGTATATAACATGGCTTATATTATTGTAAGTAAATGTGAAATTACTGTGGGGGACAAATTTTGGTCTCAGAATAGATACTGCATAGCATGGTTGCCTGGACCAAAGATATTCTTCTTGGCCATCGGGTCTAGAATTATATGGGTGATATGCTATGTTTTATTCTTCTTTTGTTTGGAGTTATTTATGGGTGCTTTGTGGATGTAGGGTTGCAGTCTACTGAAATTTACTAAGCTTGCACAAAGTCCAATAAAGTTATAATATAGAATGTTCTAGAGTCTAAAACCTGCTTAGACAGATAAGACCATGCCCTTGGGCTGTTGGAGTTGTTCTCCCAGTGTGCTTTAAACAGGATTCATTAGGTATTCACCTAAGTTTGATGATAACAACCCCAGCTACTGACCTGATTGAACTTACATACTCTGGAGAGGTCTTCATCTGTGCTGACATTTCCCATTTCTCATTCAGGTTCCTTTATGCTCACCTCACCAGCTGTCAGATCCACCTGTCTTACCAGCCTCCTCTCTTATTCAATTATTCTAATATAACTGACAGCAAAGCTACTTCATCCATTCAGCAGACATTTGCTGAGCTCCAGACTACTAGATCTTAGTTTCCCTTCTCTCTCTTACTCCTACCTGCTGTGTGCCAGTCATTGTGCTAAGTGTTGAAGATATAGTGTGAATATGACACAGTGCCCGACCTCAGAAGATAGACACATAAATCATTAACTGGAACTTAGAAAGTGAGGCACTTTACCACAGTACGTTGTGATAAATAATAATAGAATCAGGCACAAAGGAAGCAGTGATTTATCCTTTCTTATTTGTGAGGGAAGAATTCATGAAGGAGGTGATTTTGGTGCCAATTATTAGAGGGATAAGATTACTTACCAGGCTGTAGAGAAGGGAAAAAACGAAAGAAATAGTCCAGGTTCGGAGCCCCGATGAGCTCAATGTGCGAGGAACATAGAGTCTGAGTGACTGGAGCAGAGGTCAGGGTGCAGGGGAAAGGGGGCTGGGGGGACATCTTGGCCTCGATTCTTGATCCAGCCATGTCCAGGGCTACACATGCTATTTCTGGTAGTGGTGTTTTTTCCCGACCAGAGATGAAATAAATGCTTAAGTCACGGTCTTAAGGTACATGAAAAGGAAGCAGGGAGAAGTCCAGTGACTATTAAAACAACCCAGGTGGAAGTAGTGAGGACCAGAATTACGTTGAGCATGGTGGGAAAGGAAAGGAGAGGATGTGTTTGAAACTCATTTAGGAGAGAGAATTGGTTACTGATTGAATGGAAAGTGGGAGGGGAGGAAAAAGAAAGATGGCCCCTGATGTTTCTGGTTGGGAAAATTCGCTGATGGTGTCATTAGTCAGAATGGAAAGTATGAGAGGAGCAAGTTTGGAGAGAGAGTAGTGACTTCAGTTTGGAGTCAAGTTGGGGTGCCCCTGGGACGTTCAGTTGATCTTGAGAGGCCTTGCCCTAGAGAGAAGTCACAGCCAGAGATGTGCTTTGGGGAGTGACTGGAACTGATGACTGTAGCTGTGAATGTAGCTGAGATCACTGATGGATGGCCCTATGACCAGAGACCAACAGACAAAAGGGGAGAACGAAACAAGATCAGGAAATGGTACAAACAAAACCGATGGGAAGCTTGAGCACTAGGGTTTTTGTCTTGTTTCTGTCTATTGTCATATGGTCCTTTGAATAAAACCTCCTGAAATCATTAATGTCATTGGCTTTTATTTACCTTATTTAAAAAATATATTTTATAATGTTTATTCTGGGGAGAGAGAGAGTGCGAGCAGGGGAGGGGCAGAGAGAGAAGGAGACACAGAATCCGAATCAGGCTCCAGGCTCTGAACTGTCAGCACAAAGCCCGACGCGGGGCTCGAACTCACCAACCATGAGATCATGACCTGAGCTGAAGTCAGACACTCAACCGAATGAGCCCCCCGGGTGGCCCCGTTACTGGCTTTTAGAGATAAGTTCTCTGAAGCTCTGGTAAGGAACTGGCCAAAGAACCCGGGTAGTAAATAGGGAAAAGCTCTCAGGTCTGTGGGAAGCCCCGGGAGGGCCAGGTAGAGCAAAGACTGAAAGTGGGAGCCTGGATTTGGCCATGAGAAATTCAGTTGGTATTCGGTAGCTGGAAGAGTTCTTAAGTCAAGGGTGAGGAAGGACTGAGGGGGAGGCACCAATTGGAGCGTGTGTGCACACATTTGTCCATGAAGGAATATTTTTCAGGTGTAATTGTGACCAGAGCTTGTGTTTTGTTTGAGAATAAGCGGAGAGAGTAACCAAAAGTAGAAGAAGAGAGAATGAGTGGTGGAGTAAGGCTTCAGAAAAGATATGATCTGGAGTGTATGCACGATCAAAGGAGGTATCGTGAGAGGGAACAGGGACAGTCATTCCTTTGGGATGGGAGAGTTAGAGAAGATACATCTGACTGGGGGGGGGGCACCTGGGTGGCTCAGTTAAGTGACTTGACTCTTGATTTCAGCTCAGGTCATGATCTCAGTTCATGAGATCAAGCCCCATGTCGGGAGGGAGGGTTCTGTCAGCATGGAGCCTGCTTGAGATTCTCTCTCTTCCTCTCTCTCTGCTCCTCCCCGACTCATGCACACATTCTCTCTCTCTCAAAAATAAATAAACATAAAAGAAGAAGAAGAAGATACGTGTAACTATAGATGAGTGCTAGTGGAAGAGGAGGAAGCTGAGAAAGTTCGTTCCTGATGGCTTGGGTTTTCTTAGTAAAGTAGGAGCCGATGAAATCTGGGAGTGAGGGGGCCTGGGGATGATAGTTGAGACTTGGTAACAATAAACTTGGAGAAAGGAGCTCACGGATTTAGGATGAGTAAGTGTATCAGTTGGTGTTTTGTCAGCTGGCATTAGGTGCTGATGGTGGGGTTTTCTTCTGGTTCATACAGTAAGATAAATACCATGACTGACCTTTTAAAATAAAACCCAGAAGCCTTGCCTGAAACGTTAGGTTTAGATGGTGATTTAAGGAACCTAAGGATGAGGGGGAAGGAAGGAAAAGGAGCACAGAAGGAGCTAAGAGATTGAACGTTAGGGAGCCCGAGTTGGTGTCTGAGTTCTCCCATCAACAGGCAACGGCCTTGGGGAAGTCCACTAATCTCACTGAGCCTCGCCGTCCTCACCTTTCAGGGGAGAAAATTACAATTCATGTCCCCTCGAGTCTCCCGTAGGTCCCAGAACATCTGCGAGACCTGTTCGTTATTAAGACAAAAATGAGTGGCCAGAAGAGTAAGAGAAGCTAGGTTCCTGTCATTTATCATTCAGGAGTCCCTCTGATATCAGCCCTCGCCAGTGCCTTTGGGGAGTTGACAGCAAGAGGCCAGGCCAGCTGTTGGATAGCATGCCCCGGATCCACTGCCGGCCTGCACCCAGGAGCTCAGCAGGAAAGGAGAGAGGCATGGGGCTGTGAGTGGTGCAGGGCGATGACAGGGTAGGTTTGCTGCGTGTGTGTGCCTTGGCTCCCCCAAGACCTCACAGGGCGCTTTGTAAAGGCAGTAGGAGGTCTTTGCATTCGTCATCTGTGGTATTTCTTTCCCTTGTATGATTGCATTTTATTTTCACTGGGTGTATTTCTCCCTCCTCATCAAAAAGATAGCATTGTGGAAGAGAATTCAACAGTCGAAGAAGGGTGAGCATTATTTCCAGCATCTTGCCTCAAAAGACTCTTCTCCTTCCCATCTCCTTCACTACACCTTGATTTTTTTGCTAGTAGAGAAACCAGAAATAGTTTGAAGCATTTCATCACTGAAGGCTCAGTTGGGAATGTTCTTCCCCTGGATGAACATTTACTTTTCAAAGCTGTTTAAACTGTCTGATTCCTGTTAAGCACAGGGATGACAGGGTGCCTGGCTGGCTCATTCAGGGGAGTATGTGACTCTTGATCTTGGGGTTGTAAGTTCAAGCCCTACATTGGGTCATAGAGATTACTTAAAAATAAAATCTTAAACAAACAAACAGGGATGACATCTTAAAGCCCTAGAGTTCAGCTAACATTAAAAAGTGAATCGAGATCAGGGTGCCTGGATGGCTCAGTTGGTTGAGCATCCAACTTCAGCGTGGGTCATGATCTCATGGTTTGTGAGTTCGAGCCTTACATCCAGCTCTGTGCTGACGGCTCAGAGCCTGGAGCCTGCTTGGATTCTGTGTTTCCCTCTCTCACTGTCCCTCCCCTGCTCGTGCTCTCTCTCTCAAAAATAAATAAACATTAAAAAATTTTTTTAAAGATTAAAAAGAAAAAGTGAATCCAGATCAGGGCGCCTGGGTGACTCAGTTGGTTTAGCGTCCGAATTCAGCTTGGGTCATGATCTCACGGTTTGTGAGTTCAAGCCCCGTGTCGGGCTCTGTGCTGGAGTCTGCTTGGATTCAGTGTCTCCCTCTCTCACTGCCCCTCCCCTGCTCCCGCGCTCTCTCTCTCTCAAAAATAAATAAACATTAAAATTTTTTAAAAAAGATTTTAAAAAATGTGATGGGGTGCCTGGGTGGCTCAGTCGGCTAAGCGTCCAACTTCAGTTCAGGTCATGATCTCATGGCTGGTGAGTTCAAGTCCCGCGTCGGACTCTGTGCTGACAGAGCCTGCTTCAGGAGCAGCAGGAGCTGCTTCAGTTTCTGTATTTCCCTCTCTCTCTGCCCCTCCCCAGCTTGCACACTGTCTCTGTCTCTCTCAAAAACAAATAGACGTTAAAAAAAAATAAAAATAAATAAAAGTGAATCCAGATCAGGTGAGTACCTCCAGAGCTTACTGTAATAATTTAACAAGCCTAAACAGGTAATGGGACACTCTTTTTAAAATTAATTCTCTAGGGGCGCCTGGGTGGCTTGGTCGGTTAAGCGTCCGACTTCGGCTCAGGTCATGATCTCACGGTCCGTGAGTTCGAGCCCCGCGTCAGGCTCTGTGCTGACAGCTCAGAGCCTGGAGCCTGTTTCAGATTCTGTGCCTCTCTCTCTGCCCCTCCCCTGTTCATGCTCTGTCTCTCTCTGTCTCAAAAATAAATAAATGTTAAAAAAAATTTTTTTTTTAATTAATTCTCTAATCTTTCTCTATGCTATTACACATTTGAGAGAAACTTGGGCATTTCCTTTTTTCTTCATTAAGCCATTACACAACTTAATGCTTGGAAAATTCTTCACAGGAAGAAACAGGGTGTAACAGTTTGCATGAGACTTTTTTTTTTTTTTTTTTTTAATTCACCCTTTTAGCTTAAGTCTGAGAACACTATTCTCCCTCCAGGCAACTGTTCTAGTTTCTTTCTGAAACTCTTAATTTCGCCACATAATTAAATATTCATCTAAGTGAAACATAGTTAAAAAAAATTAAAACCGTCTAAACGTGAAGTTAAAACATAGTCTATAAATGTGTTCTTCCATTTCCTGAGAAACAACAGGAAAGGTTTGCTTTCTCAAAATAAACTAAGTAGCCTGACTGTGAACTTAGAGTAGTGGAGATCAAAGATTCCAGCATCATCACACAATGGGAAAGTTTCAGTTATTTTTTTCCAACCTCAGAAAATCAAATTGAATGCTGCCTTTTTTCCCCTTTTAACATGCGGAACCAGGATATGTATGTGGAATTCAGAAACTTCCATTGGCATATGTGAAATTGTCATCACTGGACCACTTCCTAGTTTAGCGGAGTCCAATTCCAACGTGTGTTTGGTCAGTGTGGGCCATGCTAGAGATGCAGCAATGAAAATGTCCTTTTTTGGGCATTCAATTCAGGAAGATCAGAGAAAAACCCACTGAGTTTCTGCAAACATATAGCGTCTAAACTTGAACTTAAACATGCTAGATCAGTGAATTATTTCAGAGCTCAGCTAGTAATAAAAGCTTAGCAGCTCACATTGGTCATGAAACTGGATGAAAGAAGGAATCTACAGAATTATTATACACACACACATTCTCAAGTAGCAGTAAGAACATTTGTTAATATTTCTCTACTTCCAGCAACAAGGAATGAGAGCTCATCTTTAAGGAAGGGCATCAGTTGTGTTATGGTTGGCAGATTTTTGTTAGATACAAGCAAGATTAGGGAGAAATAAGTGTGTTAAGTATTTATTTACCATTAATTTGTGGGTTCAAATAATATGCAATTCTGTATTCCTCAGATCCTATAAAATAGGTCAATATTTGGTCAGACCTATAAAATAGGTCAATAAATTGAAATATTGCATAATACTTATGTATACTGGGAAAATGACTTAAACATTGAGAACTTTACAGAATTTCTCGATAGACCAGTTTTTTCTGCACTTGTCTTTCAAGAAAAGATAGAACAGATCTCAAAGCTCCATACAGCTTTGATCTCTTTCTTGCTCTTTTTTTAAAAAAAATTTTTTTTAACGTTTATTTATTTTTGAGACAGAGAGAGACAGAGCATGAACAGGGGAGGAGCAGAGAGAGAGAGGGAGACACAGAATCTGAAACAGGCTCCAGGCTCTGAGCTGTCAGCCCAGAGCCTGATGCGGGGCTCGAACTCACGGACCATGAGATCATGACCTGAGCCGAAGTTGGACACAACCGACCAAGCTACCCAGGCGCCCCTCTTGCTCTGTTTTTAACCTAGGTCTGTGTTGACACTGGGTGTCTTATAGACCGTATATATTTGGGTTTATTTTTTAAAAATAAAATCTGTTAAGTTGTATCTTTTTAAAAAAATTTTTAATGTTCATTTATTTTTGAGAGAGACAGAGACAAAGTGCAAGTGGGGGAGGGCAGAGAGAGAGGGAGACACAGAATCCGAAGCGGGCTCCAGGCTCCGAGCTGTCAGCACGGACCAACACAGGGCTCTAACTAATGAACCGCAAGATCATGACCTGAGCCGAAGTCAGACATTTAACCGGCTGAGCCACCCAGGCACCCCAAGTTGTATCATTTAATTGGTGTATTTACATGATTCACATTTAAGGTGATTATTGATCTAGTGGACTTAATGTCTACCATGTTGGTAACTGTTTTCTATTTGTTGCAGTGGCTATTTGTTTCCTTTTTCTCCATTTTCTTCTGGGGTTTTTTGTTTTTTTTTTAATTTTTTTTCAACATTTATTTATTTTTGGGACAGAGAGAGACAGAGCATGAACAGGGGAGGGGCAGAGAGAGAGGGAGACACAGAATCGGAAACAGGCTCCAGGCTCTGAGCCATCAGCCCAGAGCCTGACGCGGGGCTCGAACTCACGGACCGCGAGATCGTGACCTGGCTGAAGTCGGTCGCTTAACTGACTGCGCCACCCAGGCGCCCCTTCTGTGGTTTTTAAGTGAACATTTTATATGATTCTATTTTATCTCCTCTTTAAGCATGTCAATTATACTTTACGAATTTTTTTTTTTTTTTTTTTTTTGGTGATCACTGTAGAGTTTACAATTGATTTCACTTTCTAAATTTTTTTTAAAAGCAAAAACATGTTTGTGTGCATATGCATAGAAAAAAATTGGAAGATTATATATACTAAGACATTAAGAGTAGTTAATCTTTGGGTAGAAGAATTATAGTTAGTATTTACTCTTTTTAAAGTATTTTTTGATGTTTACTTATTTACTTATTTATTTGAGAGACACAGAGAGCATGAATGAGGGAGGGGCAGGGAGAGAGAGGGTGAGAGAGAATCCCAAGCAGGCTCGTTGCTGTTAGCACAGAGCCCAACATGGGGCTCGAACTCACAATCTGTGAGATGATGACCTGGACCAAAATCAGGAGTCAGACAGTCAGCTGAGCCACCCAGATGCCCCTCTTTTTTTTATTTGAGAGAGAGAGAGTGTATGCGAGCAGGAGAGAGCGGCAGAGGGACAGAAGGAGAATCTCAAGCAGGCACCACACTCAGTGTGGAGCCTGACTTAGGTCTTGATCTCAGCACCCTGGGATCATGACCCAAGCTGAAATCGAGAGTTGGATGCTCAACTGACTGAGCCAATCAGGTCCCCCTTTATTTTCTTTTCTATAGTTTTCTGTATTATCTGATTCTTTTCATGGCAAGTAGGTATTGCTTTTATAATCAGAAAGAAAAAAGGCTCCTTTCCTTTCGAAGGGAGAGGAGAGGGCAAATGACAGCAAAATAAGCTGAAAATTTCCTATTCTATGCTTTACGCTCTCTTGTCTTCCAGCTTGAGACCACCACACTGCCTCACAGCCCCATCACTGCACTGGTAGGAACAAGGGAAGGGGTCTGCTGCTGCTCCCCCTTGCGCTGGGAAGGTTGTCACTCCTGCCCTGTACCTTCTCTGCCTACACAGTGAGAATGACTTAGGGATCAATCCACCATGTGGTTTGATGTAAAAAAAGGTTTTCACTTAATACAGAGTTAAGCATACTTCTCTGTTTCTGCCTAATTAAGTTTTCCTCTGCATGGAATGTCCTTATGCCTCTTAAGTGTCTTTCACAAAATAATGAGCAGTGTAAGAACACTTGAAAAGCAGTTTGAAGTGGAGCTTTCCTTGTAAAACTTGTCATCTTTCTTTGGTTTCCTGGTATGAAACCTGTGTTGGGCAGGGTGGGGAGAGACTGTTAGAGGCAGTACCTCTAGTAGTAGGTGAAGAGCTTGTAACTAATGTGAGGCTATTGCTGTCTCTATTTCAGAAAACTCCCCCTCATTGCCGTAGTAGAGAAAATAACCATTGTTTTTTCGATGTTGATTATATCTTCTCAATCTATTTGGATTTGCATGTAAATCAAACCCGCATTAAAACTTAAAAATTGCATGGCTCAGTGTAAACAGATAAAATGTAGATTTGTTTAAAAAATGGTTCTAGGGTGGCTCATTTGGTTAAGCATCCGACTCTTGGTTTTGGCTCAGGTCATGATCTTAGGGTTCATGAGATTGAGCCCTGTGTCGGGTTCTGCACTGACAATGCAGAGCCTGCTTGGAATTCTCTCAATGTCCCTCTCTCTCTGCCCCCCCCAAATAAATAAATAAACTTAAAAATATATATGTATAAAATAAAAAATGGTTTTAGTACCAACTAATCTGCCAGGTGTTTTTAAGAAAGCCATAAATTTTATAAGTACTGTAGTAGTTCATTAGCCTCTAAAATTGGGATCATTATCTCTTGATGCTTGCCTGCTGCATCCAAGTAAGCAAAAGACCAGCGAGGCTTTTTGTGTCTTCTGAAAGAAGAGAATTTTAAAAAAGCAAACCAGTTTTGTCTGTATTTCCAGGTGAAAATTATAGGTCTCCATTCTAATATAGTCTATTAATAGAGTTGGGAAATTTCACTTAAGGTAAGAAATGAACTAGTTGTCATATTCTGTTTAAAGCTAATAGAATCCAACAAAGACAGTTGGAAAAATTATGAAATAAGTGTAAAAAAGAATTTATTTAGAACACATTGATTATTGCAACTGTGCTGAAATACATACAGATTTCGAAGGAAATACAAAAATATAAATATCGCTGTTGAAGGGATTCTGGGTAGAATTGAATACATTTCCTGTATATTATTTTGATGTTTGGTATTTTATAAGAAGTAGAGAGGTCAGAAGTCAAGTTTCTGATTTGTGATGCTTATTAAGATAAGCTTGAAATGAATTGACATTTGCAGTATAAACCATGTTAGTAAACCCTTCAGTTAGGTGTGGGATTAAGGATAAGTAATTTGATTCTTTTTTTAAACTCATTTCTGAGTGAGAGACTTGATACATGGAAATGTTAATGGAGAAACAATGGTGAGAATTCTAGTGTTTGTTTCTATGTTGCCCATTGATTTAAACCTTACCTGTGTTGGCTTTGCTGCCTTTGACCTGAGTTGCCATTGGTTCCTTCAGTTTTTAACTTGTCACTGTCTACACTGTGACATTCTATCTGCCTTTTTTGCTTCTCAGGTACCGCTGTGAAAATTACTTAAGTGAGAAATGGTTTGGGGCTAAGAACTGAATGGAAGAAAGAAATAATCCCCTCATTATTTTAAATATGGGGAAAGAGGATTATCTGCAACCCTGAGCTTTTACCCCCAAAAGAACTGATAGCATAATAGGTTATCTTTGCCTTTCTAAATGTAAACCATAATGCTTTAATAAGTACCCTCAGGGAAGAGTCAGTAGGCACTAATTTTGGTCTGCCTTACCACCCATTTATTTCATGACGATTCCCCTATGTGTTTCCTGATCACTTGCTCTTTGAAGGAAGTGTGAGCTTGTGATCTGTGGTGCCACAAATGCCCAGTATGAGATGCAGACGTTAAAGCAGTGTTCTCACAAAGAGGCGAACTCCCACTTTGTGCCTTCAGGAGGTGGTTACAAACGGCGAAGTGAAAATTCAAAAATTGAAACTGTGATTTTGTCAGTACCTTTTACAAATACTGAGCATTAAAATATATAGTCGCCAAATTAATATATACATATATACATATAATATATAAATACATGAAATCTTTTCTATATTTGTTTAAGTTTCCCTGCTTATTTTAGCATTTAATTCTAGATGAGTAATTTGTATATTTTAGGGGGCAGTAACAGTAAGACCAAAAGGCAACATTTTTACAACAGTCCTAAAATACAGTGTACCAAGTAGTATTCCCACTTTATGGATGGAACTTAAATGCCAGGCAGTTTAAGTTGAAGGTCACACATTAGATGAGCTTTTCATTTTTAAGTAAGCTTTCATCAGTACTGGGAAAGAAAGCTTACAGATCTCATACTTAAGGGAGGCTTTTATCTGAACCATTCCAGGATAAAGGAAATGTACGATGTAAGCTTTTCTGGAAGAGATAAAATCTCTGTACTCTCTGATCTCAAGTCAGTAATACTTTAAACTAAATCTTTTACATTAAAACTTAAGGCAACTCTGATTCCTTTCTTAATAGAAATAGATGTATATCATCCTTTATGAAGTACCTAATCAAAGATAGACCCATGTTCAACCTTCCTATAGTAAGTTTGCAAATCCCAAGCCTCTTAACTCTTACCTTACAGGTCTTATTTAAAAAAATTTTTTGAGATTTTCCTTGAAAAATTTCTGACATTTAGAAAATTTTAGTTACTGATGGGGGCTTTGACAGGAAACCTAATAGCTGCTTATGTGTTGATTTCCTGGGATAAAGGCAGGTCGAAGTTGCAGGGCAACAGACTTTGGCTTCATATGAAAAACAAATCTCCAAAGCTATGCCGAGCTGGACTGAGCTGCCCTGTCCTATCCAGGGTCCCAGCGCTGAGGGCACCTCAGAGAGGCTGTCCATCCTCAGTCATGGCTGCAGAGAGACCAACGCCTCCCATGGGCACAAAGTGAGTTCTCTGAGGTCACAACATGCACACATACCATTCAGTCTTAAATTAAAATCTCTAAGCTTCTGTTTGCTTGTCTTTAGAATGAGGATAAAATGAGGATAAGATGATGTGAGGCTTGTCATGTGAATTTAATGTACCTAAAGTACTTTGGTGTAGTTATTCCTTCCAAATGAATATGATTCTATAGCTTTTCATTCTGTGTCCCTTTTCCTTTCTCTCTCTTCCATTTCTGGCCTCCTGTTAAATTTTGTAGAGCTTTTAATTCTTTTCTCTTCCTTTCTCATCCTACTCTCTATACCTATGCCTTGGGGTCCACCAGTGTGCCAAGGGATGCCCTGAGCTCCTTGGGTAACATTGCCATCAATGTCTGATACCTGGGCAAGTCAGTGAGTGAACAGCTACGGATCCTCTGTGTCCTTTGGATTTGGCACAAGGGACAGTCATAAAACCCTTGATGAAGCCAAGATCTATTACTACTTTAGCTTTCCTGTGAGCTTTTTCTGCTTCATCATTAAGGTCACGAAAGCACTAAATGGCAGTTGGATATGGATAGAGAAAAATCTCACTATACAAAGGCTTATGAATGTAGAAATCTATATTGGTAACATTTAATTTTTCCTCTAAGTTTCTTTTTTTGGAGCCAGGCTCCTAATTGCAGATATATTGTATTTGAGAGAGAAGAAGAATAGGTCCAGAAGGGCCAGAAGCATTATTTTAAGAGAACATTTTCAAGATAACTGGGGAATCTCTGTAGATAACTAAACCGGCAACATAAAAAATTTATTCATTACAAGCTATTTGAAGATCTACTTGCTTGACAGAGTGGTATCACTTAGAAATTTGATAGATCTCATCAGTACAGACTTCATGACTAAAAGAGTGATAATCAGGTTTATACCATCAAAGAAATACAGATTGTTAGAGCTGGAAGGAATCTTTGGGGCCACTCAATTCAGTTTTCTTTTATAAGCAATGAAATGGAGAATCAGGTGAAGTAACTTGTTCCTTGAAACTTAACTCTTCGTATTAGAAAAAGGCAAATTGGAGACCTGGTACCTAACATTGTAGTTATTTCATACATTCCAGCGCAGCACCATAACCGTAGCCTGTAGACCTAGAAGTCATTTCTTTGTGGCTCAGAGATGATCTCTACCCTGTTAGTCCTGTTGCTGACAGCTAAGTAAGGCATGGATGAAAACCTTTCCGGTTCCTACTCAGATTCTTTCTTGTGCCCATGTTTAATTATTTCATGAGATCTTTGGTTGATTTGATTGCCCTGGCCCAGGAATGATCTAAATAGGCAAATATGAGAGTTTAGCTCTATGTTCAATAGTTTTTTGACCTCTTACTCTATACTAGGCACTCTTCTGTTTTTAAGTGTTTTATGTGAGTTAATTCTAGGAGACAAGTGTAGCTGTACAGGTCAGAAAATTGAGGCTTATAGGGCTTAAGCCACTTGTTCTAGGTTTATACAGCTTGTAGGCTGGAACTAGATCCAGGTCAGTTTTCCAGACAACATGTTCTTAATCGGTACTCTTCTTTACACTCTCTGTTCCCTGTGCTGCCTGTGTAATGGGGGAGCAGAGTGTGGAATTGAAGATCTGTGGCAGGTAATCCAAAGAAGATCATCTGGCCCAACCCCTTGGTTTCCAGCAGATGAGGTGTTTATTCCTGTGATTTCATAGAAGAGGTATTTGAGGCCTTGTTTGTATGTATGTATGTATGTATGTATTTATTTATTTTTTTTTGTTTTGTTTTGTATTTCAAAGTAGAAATGATCTTTTAGCTTTTCCTTATTATAAAAGCAGTAAATCCTCATTTAAAGAAAATATAGGAACTATAGGAGAAAATTAAAATAACCTTTGTAGCTCTACAGTCTGATGATTAAGACTGGGTTCATATCTCAGAGGTATCACTTACTAGCACTTTGACTTTTGGCAAATTTTATCACCTTTCCCTGCCTCATTTCTCTGCATGGAAAACAGGAATAATCATAGTGCCTCTCTCATATGGTTCTAATGAGGACTAACTAGGTTCTTATTTGTGAAGCATTTAGAACAGTGTGGCACGTAGTAAATACACAAGTGTTGATTAAATAAAATAAATGATCACCCGTGAAAATACAGTTGATCGTTGAATAACATGGAGGTTAAGGGCTTAACAAGCCCCTATGTGGTCAAAGATCCATGTGTAACTGATGGGGTGCCTGCTTGGCTCAGTCAGTTAAGAATCCGACTTCTGTTCAGGTCATGATCTCATGGTTTGTGAGTTCGAGTCGTACATTGGGCTCTGTGCTGACAGTCTGGAGCCTGCTTCCGATTCTGTCTGTCTGTCTGTCTGTCTCTCTCTCTCTCTCAAAAATAAATAAACATTAAATAAATAAATAAACGTTAAAAAAAATCCATGTGTAACTGTTGACTTTCCCACAACTTAGCTACTAATAGCCTACTCTTGACCGGAAGCCTTACTGACAACATAGTCAATTAACACATATTCTCTGTGTTATGGATGTACTGTACACTGTATTCTTACAATAAAGTAAGCTAGAGGAAAAAAGTATTAAAATCATAAAGAAGAGAAAGTACATTTATAGTACTGTACTTACTGAAAAACAATTGGGTGTAACTGGATCTACAAAGTTCAAACCCATGTTGTTCAAGGGGCATCTGTAGTCTTCCCACTTCTGGCCCCTGGAGGAAGAGGTAGAGACAGACCCAAAAGATTGTGCACTACAGTGAGTGGTAATGGGGCTAACCTGTGCACAACCAGGCAGGGTGGGTGGCCCTGGATCCTCTGCTTCTGTTTGTCTCCTTAGTAATCCTAATAACCAGGAATATTAATAAAATTTTACTTGCGAGGTGTTCAAAATGGTTGTGATTCTTCTTTTTGTACTCCTTGCTTTTAGGAAGCCAATAAAAACCAAACCTGTTTATTTGAGATTTTTCTGGTGTAGGCTCGGCCAGACATGATTTCCTTTCATGTGATATTTTCTGCGGTCTGTGTTAGTTTCATTCTTCCTTTGTTTTCTTGTGCTTTGGTGTGAAGAAGATGCCCTGTTTATAGAGCCTTGGTGTCTTTCATGTGTAATGCATTCTTAAACTAATTCCAGTTGCTCTGACCCTTTGAGATTTAAAAATGGCTTCGTTCCGGCTTTTAAGCATTTTTGAAATATTAAAAATGTTCATGAGGAGGTGGGTCATGGGAAAATTTTCCCAGAGTTGTTTGTTCCTAGAAAATTGTGAATTTGCATGGAGAGGTTTAATGCTGGGTTAAATTCTGCCAGGTGCATTGGTCATTTGAACTTGAGTTCCCAGCTCTTTTGATATTTAAATCCTTTTTCTGTGGCTTAAAATGTAGAGTGAGCCTCTTAAACCTAAGTGCCTATGTTGAGCTGTTGCCCTTTGTCCCATCAAAGAAAGGTCTTAGTAGTGCTTGGGGTTTGCATTGAAGCACCGTGTCAGTAGGAAGGATCAAAAGATTTGTCTGTTCTCTGATTTTTGTCTTTGAACCAAGACTTCCCAAAAAGAACACAGAGTTGTTTTGAATATTGCCGCCCCTGGGTGTGAGTGATTATGCAAGTCAGTAGTATTTTTGTTTAAAAAAAGAAAAACTATTCATAATAGATTTAGAGGTATGAAATTGCAAGAAAAACAAAATACTTTTTTTAAGACAACTTGTACAAAGCAGTCTTTGAATGCAGGTGGTCCTCAACTCCTAAGGATTTGCAATTCTTCCTCCATCTTGGGAAAGACACCTCTGTCCACCAGTTACCACTTGGCCCTTTCTCTTAGTATAACCTTCTTCCTTCCCTGCCACTTGCGATGAGTTGCCAAGTAGTCTCAATTCAATCTTAAACTTAAATTCTTAATCTTTTCCTGCTTTCCCTTGAAACTCCCATATACTTCTTCAACACACATCTCCAGAGTGGCCACTGCCCAGTCTTGCTGGGACTGCTGAAGCTACCTCCAGCCCCCTCCCTGTGTCTGACCTCTAGTGTTCTCTACTCGCTGTCTTAGGGGCTTTTACATGACCAAACACAATATGTAAGTGGCTTGCATAAAATCTTCCAGTGACTTCTCAGTGCCCTCAGAACTTCTTCATAAGAACTTAAAAGCCAGAGTCCTTAAGAAGACTTTAAGACCTTGCATGAGAAAGTCTCCATTTCATGGTATTGCCTTCCCTTCCTCCTGACTGTACTCCAGACACACTGTTCACAGCCCCAAGAATGTCTTTCTGTGCCTTGAATCTGCTACACTTCCATGACAGTGAGCCTTCTCCATGTGTCTGATGCCTAGAATGCTCTTCTCCCTTTGCTGCTTCACTTTTATCTAGCTAATTCCTGTTTCTTCCTTTCGTCTCACCTTAAATGTCATATGCTTCAAGAAGTCCTCTTTAACCCCTACACTAAATTAGGTCTCTCTGATGTTTGTTTCTGCAGTACCTTGTACCTCCCTAACATTTCGCTTACTACATTTATTTACCTTTTCTGATAGATTCCAAGCTCCGTGTGAGCATAGATAGATCTGTCTTTTTTCCCCCTCTGTATCTTTGTGCTTTGCACACAGTAGGATCTGCTATGTTCTTTGAATGAATGAACATGTTCCAAATCACGCTCACGTTATTACATACAGTATTGCTTACGTGTGAATTTCTTTCAAGGAGATTTTAGTAAATTCCTCTTAATGATTTAAATTCTCTTTCCTTACACTAAATGTGTATAGTCACAAAATATATACTCCTTATGCTGATAGCACTCAGGCAACTATTGAAACATTTGAAAAGTCACAAACAAATGCAAACAATATTTTAAAACCATTAAAATTTAAATGAAAAATATTCATATGATGAGTGCTTTTTTTTCTGAAACTGAATCACCTATGTTGATTAAAAAAATAATAATATAAACTTGTTTTCCTTAGGTCCTAATATTTAGTGCATATAAGTCTTTTGATTTTGATAATAGTAATGCAGGGAATACTTGTTTGTAGCATAATCTGTTATTCAGAAGCCCATTATGGACTCGAAGGCCTTGCTTACTATCTCAGAACTGTGAGACCTTATCAGAACACATCTGTCAGTGAGCAGTCCTTGAATTACAATTTTGATGATTTTAACGATTTCTCATTTTCTTGCTAGTGCTGTAAATTTCTTGTACATTTAAAGATAAGGTTAGCATTGTAGAATTACTGAAATCAACATCAAGCATATACCTACTTCAGCTGTTACTTAAAACCAGGAACAGGGATATGTTTGTCGATTTTAGTTCTTATAGATGTGGAAAATTTTTAAAGTTTTAGCATGTGGCTAAGCGTCAGAGTGTTGAAGGAAGTCAATAGATAATAGAAATGACTCATTCACACTATTTTGAAAACAACTTGAACATAACTCTTTTTCTTATAATTGCCTCCACTTTGTAATTTTTGAACCACTAAAAACAAACCCTTTGTTTTACAATACTTTAATGCTATTTTGAAGGCATTATTATGAAAGCATTAATGTAATATCATTTGGCTTTCACTTAGTGTGACTGCATCGTTGACATATCAAGTCTACCTCTGTCCTTTCCTTATTAGTCTATAGCAGTTAATATACTACCATACTCTACTGTTTGTTATTTCATGGTGTCATGAAATTAAAGTCTTGTTCAGTGTCTTAACAATGGCCTTTATCGTTGCCTTGTGTGCTTGCTACTGTATTTATAAGTGCTGTTAGTGATGGGGATCGCTCGGAACCACTGTGATCATAAATGCAAACCTGGGCACTGTATTGGTAAGGGGAATAATTCAGATGGCCTGTTGTGTATTTATATAAGTTTCTTTCAGATTAACAGTGAAATGAAAACAAAATAGATTCTTTTGGAGCAGTCACAGACTCTTGAATGTCTCTGGTCCTCTAGAGCTCCTTAGAGCCCCATGTCAGAACACTTGCTTATGGCACGCATAACATACTGCAGACCAAACACAAACATATCATTGGATTTCCAAAGGTGTTTTGGCTCCGGTGGATCATCCTCTTGGGTCTCTACCTCTCTAGCCTCCTAAACTATATCTGTATCTTACAAAGCCTCTGCTTGGTGAGAGGAATGGAGAGGCTTGTTTTTTGTTTTTGTTTTTTAAGTTTCTATTTATTTTGAGAGAGACAGCACAAGTGGGGGAGGGGCATAGAGAGAGGGAGACAGAGAATCCCAAGCAGATTCTGAGCCTGAAATAGGACTCGAACCCACAAAACCGTGAGATCATGACCTGAACCAACTCCAAGAGTCAAATGCTTAATCGACTGAGCCACCCAGGCGCCCGAGAAACCTTGTTTTCTTGTCTCACGAAGGGCTCAAGGCTCTCTATTGTTGTCTGTAGGTGATTTGTGGTTACCCAGGTAACCCTGAAGCCCTGTCACTCAGGAGCACCTGTTGAGGAGGGAGTGTAGTAAGAACACAGCAAAACAGCTAGGAAAGGCCGTGAGGACTTGAAGTGTATCAGATCCTTATACTTAACACTGAAAAGAAAAATTGGTAAAAATATTACTGATATAGACTGCGTAAGCTGAAGGCCTTTTATTAAGCTAAACAGAATGTCATGGCTTTAGCCTAAGGACCAAGTAATTCACTTAATTGTCCTTTGTTTTTGTTGTTGTTTTTTTGCTTACATATTTTTGATAGCTTGATTAAGATATAGTTCACATGACATATGATTGGCCTATTTAAAGTGTACAATGGTGTTCAGTACTTTCACAGAATTGTGCAACCATCACCACAATCAACTTTATAATATTTCATCACCTAAAAAAGACTTGGAACACCTGGCTGGCTCAGTCAGGAGAGCATGTGAGTCTTGATCTCAGGTTGTGAGTTCAGGCTCCATGTTGAATGTAGAGATTATTTAAATAAATAAAACTAAAAAAAAAAAGAAAAGAAATTCATTACAAGTCATTCTCCATTCTCCCCGAGCCTCTGGCAACCACTAATCTACTTTCTGTCTCTGTAGATTTGCCTGTTCTGAACATTTAATATGAGTAGAATCATATAGTATGTTACCTTTGTGATTAGTTTCTTTCCCTGAGCATAATGTTTTCAAGGTGCATCCATGTTGTAGTGTCAGTATTTCTTTTTTTTTTTTTGTCAAATAATGTTCCATTGTCTAGATATGCCAAAAAAGTTTTTTATTAGAGAGAGAGAGTGAGCAGGGGAGAGGGACATAAGGGGAGAGAGAGAATCTTAAGCAGGCTCCACACCCAGTGTGGGGCTTGATCCCATGACCCGGGGATCACGACCTGATCCAAAATCAAGACTTGGATGCTTAACTGACCAAACCCACCCAGGCTCCCCTATGGCAAAAAACAAAAAAAAACAAAAAAAAAAAAAAAAAAAAATCCTTAAGTGTCAGTTCAGCCGTATTATGTTCACATTGTGGTGAAACAGATTTTCAGAACTTTCTCATCTTGCAAAACTGAAACTAGATGTGATATACCAAATTTTATCCATTCTTCTTGGTTGACAGACATTTGGGTTGTTTCCCACGTTTGGGCTGTTGTGTGTAATGTTGCTATGAACATTTGTGTACACATTTTTGTGGGGGCCTATATTTTCCTTTCTCTTAGTATATACCTGGGAGTAGAATTGATAGGTCCTGTAGTAATTCTGTATTTAACATACGGAGGAACTGCCAGACTTTAATCATCATTTAAACTGCATCATTTGCATTTAGGGGCGCCTGGGTAGCTCAGTTGGTTAAGCGTCCAACTTCAGCTCAGGTCATGATCTCACGGTTTGTGGGTTCGAGCCCCATGTCAGGGTCTGTGCTGACAGCTCCGAGCCTGGAGCTTGCTTCCGATTCTGTGTCTCCCCCTCTTTCTGTGCCCCTCCCCCACTCACACTCTGTCTCTGTCTCAAAAATAAATATTAAAAATAAATAAATAAAATAAACTGCATCATTTTGCATTGCCAGCAGCAGTGCATGAAGGTCTCGGTTTCTCCACAGTCTGGCCAACACTTGTTATTATCTGTCTTCCTGATTATAGCCATCTCAGTAGGGGTGTAGTGGTATCTCATTGTGATTTATGTTTCTCTAGTGACTAATGATATAGAACATCTTTTCATGTAAAGATACTTAACTAAAATTTTTTCCCTTAAAATGAAGATTTCCTAGGTTCTTGGGAATTCTAATACATTTAAGAAATACATGCTTTGGGAATTCTTAAAAGGTACAAATTATGACCCACATTTTGACCCTGTGACTTCAGGGATTGGAAGGTTGAGAGAAAATAGCTGCCCTGACTGGAAGGACTGCCTGTTGACGGGGTAGAATTTAAGTGGAAGGGGTTGAGCAGTCTCTCATTTTCAGGGACCAATTAAGTAGAATCCTTGTCTGTGACAAGCAAAGGAAACACGAAAAGGTGGAAAATGGACCCAAATGTAAGAGATTTCTTTTAAAGGTACTAAATTTACCAGCACAACCAAGCCAAAGAATGGCCTTCTAATGGTGGGCTAATATAAGAGTCAACTTTATATTCCCCAGTACTCTGCTTGGTGTCTGGCACAGAGTTTTTATTCCTGGTTTTGAAGAAGATGTAATGAAGCAGACAAATCAGAAGAGTTTAAGATCCTAAAATGTAAGAATCAGAAACTACTGATCTCTTCCAGGGAACTTTACATCATTTAAAAAGGGGTTGCAATGGGGCGCCTGGGTGGCTCAGTCGGTGGAGCGTCCGACTTCGGCTCAGGTCATGATCTCACGGTCTGTGAGTTCGAGCCCCAAGTCGGGCTCTGGGCTGACGGCTCAGAGCCTGGAGCCTGTTTCGGATTCTGTGTCTCCCTCTCTCTCTGACCTTCCCCTGTTCATGCTGTCTCTCTCTGTCTCAAAAATAAAGAAACATTAAAAATAAAATAAAAAAATAAAAATAAAAAGGGGTTGCAAAGTAAAGCATCCCTAGATCAAGTCCTTAAAAGCTGACAGGCCTCCTCAGATCACACGGGTGTCTTTTTTTTTTTTTTTTTAATTTTTTTTTTTTTAACGTTTATTTATTTTTGAGACAGAGAGAGACAGAGCATGAACAGGGGAGGAGCAGAGAGAGAGGGAGACACAGAATCTGAAACAGGCTCCAGGCTCTGAGCTGTCAGCACAGAGCCTGACGTGGGGCTTGAACTCACGGACCGTGAGATCATGACTGGAGCCGAAGTCGGACGCTTAACCGACCAAGCCACCCAGGCGCCCCCACACAGGTGTCTTTAAAAACATCTGCGTCATCTCGCCCACAACTGCTGCACACCCCATCACACGTGCTTGAAGAGTATTTGTGAATTCTGTGATGCCCGTGAGGTTTATTTATGTAAACACACCTCACTTCATTCCTCCCCATATAAAGCACATCAATATAAGCACTCACTGTGTCACTTAATTGACACAACGCTTGAGGTGAGGTCAGCCCTCCTTAGTCCCGTGTTACAGAAAAGGAAGTTTAGGCTCAGCACGAATAAGTAACTTGTCCAGGATCACACCAGCTCTCAAGGGGCACGCCAGGAGGAGTCCAGGCTTCCAGCCCGTCCTCTCAGCCACTGTACTCAGTACAAAAAAAGTCCTCCTCCCCCGTCGGAGCCTTTGCAACAGGAATTGGGGAAAGGTGTAGAAGAAGAACCTGGTGCAGATATCACCACCGTATTATTTTGATGGGGATTTTGTCATTGCTCTCTTGGCCTGCTCACTGTAGGTACAGTTGAGGGTGGCAGGAACCTCACAGGGTATGTGATCATGGTGCACCTGAAGTAGTCGTTGCAGCTTTGTGCACACTTGTGAAGAAGGTTGGACTTGATCCCAGAACCAGCAGGGGAAAAGTATGATTAGATTTCCATTTTCTTTTCTAAAGACAGTAGGCTGCAGTAGATAGAAATAGGTGGCAGGGAGTTTGGTTGTGGTTAAAGCCTGGATTTGGGCAGTGGGGAGAAGAAGGCCGGGTGAACAGTTTCTAAGCTAAAACCGTTAGGACTCAGCAACCTTCTGGATATGAGAGTTGACAGATGACTTGAAGAGGACTTCAATAATTCTAGCTGGGGGACGTAGGGTAGGTGCCATATCAGTGCAGAGTTAAAGGATTGGGAAGGAAGCGGGGTGAAGGATACCAAAGCCGGTGGTAGACTTAGGTTCAAGCTCTGCTCTGATGGTCTGAGAACCGTAGTGGTTCTCTTAAGCTTGGTTGGGTGCTTAAGTCAACTTAATTAGAAGATAAAAGCAGTTAAGTTGTGTTTGCTTGCCTTTTAGTTTTTCTAGAAAATTGATGTACGCTGAAGTTTTTTTTTTTTAGTAAGCTCCACTCCTAGCATGGAGCCCAACGTAGGGCTTGAACTCACAACCTGAGATCAATACCTGAGCTGAGATCAAGAGTCAGATGCTTAACCAGCCAAGCCACCCAGACACCCCTCAGGGGCGCCTGGGTGGTTCGGCTGGTTAAGCATCTGACTTCGGCTCAGGTCATGATCCCACGGTTCGTGAGTTCGAGCCCCGCGTCGGGCTCTGTGTGACAGCTCGGAGCCTGGAGCCTGCTCCGGATTCTGTGTCTCTTTCTGTGCCCCTCCCTTGCTCATGCTCTGTCTCTCTCTCTCTCTCAAAAAAAAATAAAAACATTAAAAAAAAAACCTTCCTTTTAGGTATGGACATTTAGAAGGGAAACTCAAGAAACACCATTTTGTCAGGAAATGAGAAGCATTTTGCATTCTGCCACTCCCCAGAGGAATCCAATCTGATGTCATAGGTGCTTTCATGGTTGTAGCTCCCAGCATCCGCCCCCTCCTTGGCTGTACGATTCTTCAGGACTAAGCTATAATGGAAGAACAGCTGACAGAGCAGTGACCGCCTGGGACCGGGTACCCCTCCCAGTTCAGCTTGATGAACATTGGTCCAGTTTGATAATCTGGAAGTAAATGAGTAGTATTCTCAACAAAACTATTCTGTTCTTCTGGGAAGAATTAAATCTAGATAATTTCCGTAGGACACTCCATACCTTCCATTTGGGCATAGAACCGCACTTTAACAATTCTGCTTCAAAATCTGTTCCTGAGATGAGATATTTCATAAATACAGCATTGAAGCAATGGATGGTGAAGTTACTTCCTGTGTTGGTTCATTCATGCCTCAAGGTTGCAAAGTTATGTAAGTTGTTTACAGATAAAACGCTAGTGAAGGAAAGTTCATTTGCCACTGCTAGAAGGTACGAGCCCCAAGCAGTTAGCATGATGAGTATCTTTGGCCTTTTCTTGCAGCTGTCTTATATTTACAGGGTCGAGTTATCTTACCCATATCTAGGGTTAAAGGTCGTAGTCTCATGGGTAATACAGTGTAGCATAGCTTCTGTTTTGTACTTTGTTAAAGAAAGTGGGTAGATGATTACCTGAGGTTGAATTGGTATTTGGAGCCTCATTAATGATTAATTAAAACACACAGAAGTGCTTTTTTTCTAAGTACCTGTACCTAACGGTCTTTGAGGGTTCAAATATTCAGAAGATATCCTCTTACACCTCATGAGAAATATATTTACTCTTAGACTTAAAATCCATTTGAACAGAATTCAATGCTTAGAGTTTTTAGACTGCTTGCATTTACATTAATTTACATAGGGCATAATTACTCTTAGGCCTCTGATAGCAGTAGGGTTCCGTTTTTTGTTTTTGTTTTTGTTTTTTCATTAACACTTGTTTCTTTCTGCTACTTAGAGGACCACTAACAAGATACCTTAAGTATCATCTCAAGAGTTAATGATTTATGTCAATCACCTTCATTATAAAGTGCTCTGGTGATTTGCAGTTGGAAGATGTTGGTGACTTATCCTATCTGGTTTGGTTTGGTACAGGTGGCAGACAGATTTATTTCAGTACCTTTGGTGACTCTTTTCCACAGTAAAGCTTCACTGAAAATATTGTGGGGTTGTTTTTATGTTTTGTCTTCATTTCGGATTGTTTGCTTTTAAATGCTATCTTATGTTTCTCCAATTTTCCTTTTGGGCACCTATGGCTTTTACCTTCATTCATCATTGGGGTCATTCTATTTCTCTTGACCTGGTTTATATAGCTCAGTCCCTTGAATGATTTCTTCCTCACTACCTAGGAATATTCTGCAGAATTTCAAACTTAGAATTTATAAATTTGAATATGGCTTAGGTCTATACATATTTGCTTTCCCGAGAGTATATTCTGTCTCCAACTTAAGTGTAAGTTCTTTGGGGACAAGTACTATAGTTTAAGTGTAAATTGTCGGGGCGCTTGGGTGGCTCAGTCAGTTAAGCCTCCGACTTCAGCTCAGGTCACGATCTCGCGGTCCGTGAGTTCGAGCCCCGCGTCGGGCTCTGGGCTGATGGCTCAGAGCCTGGAGCCTGCTTCTGATTCTGTGTCTCCCTCTCTCTCTGCCCCTCCCTCATTCATGCTCTGTCTCTCTCTGTCTCAAAAATAAATAAACATTAAAAAAAAAGATTATTTAAAAATAAAAATAATAATAATAATAATAAATGTAAATTGTCCACTGACAGAAACTAGCATGGCGTTAACGACATGGAACTGCCATGGTAAGTGCCCGTTGAGTTGAGCTGCCCTGCGTGCGTGAAGGGCAGCCTTATTATCTGCATGCAATGTAGAGAGTGTTCTAGCAGCTTTCAGAGATGTTGCATATCCATTCCAGGTCGCAACACTTCATTACCAAGACACGAGTTCTGAACCTGCCCAGTGAGGGGTGGGCGGGAGAGTGGAGGCAGGCAGGTGGCTGTCGATGCTTTCCTTAGTCTCTATGGGGGTTCTTCTACTCTGGTGACCAGGACTTAATTCTCCTGTTTGTCACAGAGGAAGCAAGACATGAACCAACCTAGTCATATTCTGTACAAAGACATTCGCAGTCTGTTCTGCTTCCCCCAGCTTCTGTTTCTTCATTCCGCATCTCTGAGAGAATTACCATGATAGCTGTCATGAAAAGTCCATCCTATTGATGGCGAAGGGCTACCTCTATGTGGTCCTTTGGAGAAACCAAGCAGTGTCTGTATTTCACTGTTTTAACTTTGCTGTGTGTTCTATCTGCTTACTCAATACAACTGCATTTCCCTGAAGTTGGTGTTGGTGTGTTTTTTGTTCCCTTCCCCAACTCAGCCCTTTCCCTTTCAGGAAGTGACTTTACAGTGTGCCCTACTCTGCCTCCTGCACGGTGTCAGGTATATAATAAGTGCTTATGGTGTTTGTTCAAACTTGTATGAATGACTACTTTTAAGAGATTTAATTCTTAATTATTTTGCCTAATTTCCGTAAGTTTGGGAGAGGGTTAGAGTTGAAATCAGGATAAAGTCTTGGGAATTTAGGTGGGATAGTTAATAACCTAAGAGGAATAAAGATGGCTTTTGTAAGCCACATTACAACCAGGCATCTAGTACAAACGATTTAGTTATTCTGTCCAGACTGAACAGTTGTCTTGTTCTCACTAAAGGCAATCTTGTTGAAATGTTCTTAGAAACAATGTGTGCAGGCTTCTGTAATCATACAGGGGAGAGAGAGAGAGAGATCTAGGGAACATCAAGATACTGACTCAACCTTTTTGAAAAATATTTGACCCCTTTGCTCTAACTCAACAACCCCTCAAAGTTGTTGATACAAAGTTCCAAAATAGGAAAGAGATCAAAACCAGTTTCTGTGTTACAGCTTTCTGGGAAGAGGATGCTAGGAGAAAATATATGTATTTCTAAAGGTATCGTTTCATATAAGCCATTCTTAGGTTGCTCTTGTATTTTTAATGACCTAACTTGGAACATTTTTGATAAGTTTAGTTCTTAACAGAAACACTGAACTCCAACACCCACCCCCCACCCCCACCACCCTGCCCCACGGCAAGCAGCTGGAAGCAATGAAGAGCCAGGCGGTTATTGAAGCTCATGGCTCTTTCCCATGGCTTCTCATGTTTATGCCCAGAATGAACTGACAGCATTGTTATGTTGCAGATATGCTGGATACAGTAGAGGAGGGGACTCACCATCATATAAAATAGGGCCCTTCTGTAAAGCTAACACTAATCATTGAAGAATGAAAATACCAAAGACCTCCTTGTCATTGTGTAGGATTGGAAACCATCTTGATTTAGACTGTTGCATCAAATCGATGGTATGGTTTTTCAGTCCTGAATTTTATAATCCCATCTGTTAAACTGGTTAATAAAGCCTAGTGCCTAAAACAAATCTCTAAGGGCTTCAGCTATATCATAGCAAACTTGGAGTGCCTTTCAGTGCTGAATGACGTAATAGGTTGTTAATCTTTTCTATGGGGAATGCTTTTTCTTCATCAGCTGTCTAAAATATTTGGGAAATTATATCTTGTGGGAGTTGCCATTCATCAGGAAATGCTTGTTCATAGATGTAAGCCAGACCACATGTAGCAGTAAATGTTATGTATCTCTATGGAAACCAAAAATCACAAATGGATGGTCTTAAGCATTAAGCATTCTGCTTCTTACGGGGATAAGTCATATCCAGATTCGGTTCAGTTCACGCAAATATTTATGGGGCATTTAACGATCAAAAGGTCTGTGGGTACTTTGTTTAATGACTAATTTTCCTCTACACAAAACTGAAAAGATCATTAAAAGGAAAAACTAGGAGGAAAAGATCCCAGTGTATGTGGATTGTCAAGCTTGTAAATGCAGAACTCTGAAGTGGGAGGCAGGAGACAAGGGTTTTAGCCCTGGCTCTTGCCAAAACTAGTAGTGTGGCTTTGGACAAGTCTTTGAAACTATTTGTCTCCGTTTTCTCATCTGTAACAAGATAGAATTGGACTCTGTGACTCCTGAGTAATGAATCTTTTCCTATAAACTATTTTTTTTAATGAGAGATATTATACCTGGATGTTTCTCATTATTTCAGAGTACTAAGGATCATTGTTATACTGCAATGACTTTATCACCTAACAAAAAATTCACTAAGGACTGGGGTCACATTGTAGCCATTTGTGAGTGGATCCTGCTTTCTTCTCCACTCAGTATATATTGACAATGGGGTGTCCATAGAATCTAGTAGTGACAAAGTATGCAATAATCTGAATTATAGATGTTTAATTTAGTAGTCAAAAGGTGGCATTTGAAGAGTATAATTGCCATTCCTAGATAAAGGTAAGGACAGTGCCTTAAGTAGTAGTTCAAAGATGTGAGGAGGTTGGTAGAAGAGGAGGCTGGGGCTGAACTGGTTGGTGATCATGTTTATTCATAGATCCATTTAATTGTTAGCTCCAAGACTGCTTTGTCTGTCATTTCAGCAGTTTCTATAACAGGAATATCTCATAAGTGGAACTGGAATCAGTTGGCCCTAATGATTCAGTAGAACTTGTGAGAGAGGAAGGGTGTCCATGTTGCCAACTTTGTTGCTGATCTGGGTGTATGTGGACAAGGAAATATCTCTGGACTATTTTCTCATTGTTAAGTAGGGGGAAATATCTGTCCCATCCCTACCCCTCGAGAACATTATGAGGATAAACAAGAGACCTGAATAAGGTTATAAACAATGTTGATTTATATGTTAAATAGAAAAGTAGAATCTTTGGACTTGTGCAAAATACAAACATCCTTTTGATCTTGCAATTTGATTTTTTTTAATATCGGAGAGTTTACCATTTTTTTTTTAATTTTTAATGTTTAGTTATTTTTGAGAGCGAGAAAGAGCATGAGCAGAGTAGGGGCAGAGAGTGAGGGAGACACAGAATCCGAAGCAGGCTCCAGGCTCCGAGCTGTCAACACAGAGCCTGACGTGGGGCTCGAACTCACGGACTGTGAGATCATGACCTGAGTCGAAGTCAGACGCTTTGGTGACTGAGCCACCCAGGCACCCCTGGCTTTACTATTTAAAAAAATTTTTTAAATAAGTCTTTATGTTCAAAATTGTTTTAAGTTTAAAAAAATGTTTAAAAATATGCATGTGATTAAAGGTGAGACACTCAAATATTTGACTACTTGGCCCTTACAAAATACTGTAATACAATAAGGATTTGTCAAGTGTTCTTCATACACACTCCAATTCAGGTCATAAATAGTTTTTGATCATTTACTCTACAGCAGGCACTGTTTTAGGAGCTAGAGATACAGTAGGGAACATCACAGAGTTGTTGTTTTTTGTTTTTTTTTTTTTAATTTTTTTTTTCAACGTTTATTTATTTTGGGGACAGAGAGAAACAGAGCATGAACGGGGGAGGGGCAGAGGGAGAGGGAGACACAGAATCGGAAACAGGCTCCAGGCTCTGAGCCATCAGCCCAGAGCCCGACGCAGGGCTCGAACTCCCGGACCACGAGATCGTGACCTGGCTGAAGTCGGACGCTTAACCGACTGCGCCACCCAGGCGCCCCTATCACAGAGTTTTTATCCTCAAGGAGACCGTGTAGTGGATGGAGCCGATAAGAGTTATCTATCCTATAGCAAGTGCTAATAAGAAAAATAGAGCAGGATAAGAGACAAAGCAATGGGAGGAGGGGGTGTTAGTCAGTAGACATGAGCAGAGACCTGGAGGAAGTGAAGGTATGTGCCAGATAGGGTATCAGGAGAGTGAACGTTCCAGGCAGAGGAAACCCAAGTACGGAAGCTTCTGGCAGCTGGG
Source organism: Herpailurus yagouaroundi (assembly GCF_014898765.1). Lineage (NCBI taxonomy): Eukaryota > Metazoa > Chordata > Mammalia > Carnivora > Felidae > Herpailurus > Herpailurus yagouaroundi. The sequence goes on from NW_024412388.1 coordinate 76,689,087, forward strand.
GGGTGGAGGACGGCACCCTGGCAGAGCAGGACTAGCGATGGGGGCGGAGCAGAGGAGACTGTTCTGAGGAGGATTCAGGAGGTGAGCGGATCCACCGGGGTCTTCTGGGCTACCATACACACTCACCATTTGAACTTTTGTTGCTGTGTCTTTGTTTTTTGGAGTAATGATACAGTGTTTATTTTTCAATAAGATGACACATTCTTACCTAGGAAGATAATACCACATGTCATAAAACACCACCACAGAAATCCACAGTGGAAGTCGTGACTAAAGAGTCTTCGTGGAATGTAGTCTCTTGGAAGCAAAATGACTAGTTTGTAACAGGAGAGTCAGGTACTTGATGTCCTTTAAAAAAAAAAAAAGCCCCCATTTTCTGATTGATAATATTAAGTCCCAGTAAATAACATTCAGGGGTTTGGGGCTTTTTTGTTTTGTTTTGTTTTTTTGTATTTTGGTTTCTTGTAATTGCTGGAGATTTAATGATGAACAAACTAAGATGCCATTTCAAACAACTAGTCTAACCCCTATGCTTCCCATGTGACACCTCTGAGCTGCATCCCCAATGTGTCCAGGAATGCAGTCTTCCATTTAAGAACTGGGTCTACCCTTCCATCCTCTCTGCATCCCTCCTGCTTTTGTCCAGTCCCAAATTACCCCCATCAACTTTTCTTCCCCTTTCTCCTCACGCCCTCCTTTTAACTTTCATTTGTGATCTTTTTTTATGGTGGTTAAAAAGAAAACAAACAGGTAATTTAAAACTTCCCATCTTAACCATTTTTCAGTGAACAGTGCAGTTGTGTTTATATGCACATTGTGGTGCGACACACTTCTAGAATTGTGTCACTTGTGTTCCCACAGCACTCCTTTATTTATACATAGAGCATATCCAGCAGTGTTTCCATTTGAGGTTCTCTTTGTTTCTGTGTTTTGCATCTAACACTGTACCTGACGGGCAGGAGGCGATCATTAAATGTTAAATGGCATTTTTTCATTTAACAAACGCCTCTAGAGCACTTAACTCTGAGCGCGTGCTCTAAGTGCATTGCACATACTCACTGATTTCATTTTCACAAGAACCCTCTGTATACTTTGTTTCATTTTAGGGGGAAGCTGAGGGATTCGCACAAGGTCACAGCTAATATTGAATGAATCCATTTATAAAGGAGAAAAATAATGTAAAGAAAGAGTTGAAAATTCTTTGTGCTGCTGCTGGGTTCCAGGAACAGCAGACAGGGTGGGAGTCCACGTGCTGGGGAGTATGTCCACTCCTGAGGTCCTTTAGGAAGGCTGCTTTTTCCCCTGCCGTCCCTGCCAGACCAACTGCACTCTCCCCGCTTGCTCCTGCCCAGAGCTCTTTCCTGCTGGCCTGTTTGGTGCCTCATCTCCTCAGTGGACATTTGCACTTTACTGGGGCTGTTGGGTATAAGTGCTAGCTTCTCTCTGCTTGGCTTGGGGATTACACCTTCTAGAGGGGAATTTACCTCCTAACCCTCCCTCCCTTCTCCCACCTGGTGTTTCAAAGGCTTAGCATTTTTCATGTTGTGTTGCACAGAGTAACTCCCCCCCTCCCCCCATCCGTGGGGCTCATTTAACATGCACCTTCCTGGGCTCCACCGCAGACCCACTAAAGCCTGCTTTGCAGATGGGGCCCCAAAATCTGTATCTTAGGCTTCTTAAGAGCTACTGTGTTAGAAGATGTGCCCCCTTGCTCTTAGAGTGAGGGGAGAGAGATGAGATAAGAAAAGAGAGTTGTGTGACCCAAGCTTCCCTCCACGGAGTGCAGGGGAATCTTGCTGCAGTTTTTTCTCTGCTAATTAAGAGAAGTTGCAGGATGGTAGAAAATCAAACCTTGAGGGCAAACCTGTGGCAAAGTGACCTGTAGTAACCATAGTAAACTGTGGCCTGTGGCACAGCTGGCTGCATTTCTGGAACATAGCCACATTCATTCTTCATGTATTGTCTACAGCTGCTTTGCACTACAATGGCAGAGTTGAGTAATTGCTGCAAAGACCGTACAGCCTGCAAAGCCTAAAATATTTACTATTTGGCCCATTATAGGAAACTTTGTCAGACAGCTGAGCTATCCAGTAGCACTTTCTGTCAAGGTGGAAATATTTGCTCTGCTAGCCAGCAACACTTGCCTTTTGGGCACTGAGCACTTGAAGAGTGAGCGATATGATCGACTAACTGGAATTTTTGTTTTATCTGGTTTTAATTAATTTGATTTTAAAAAGTTAATTTAAATTTAAATAGCCACCTTTCACTGGTGGCGACAGTATCAGACTGTGCAGGACTAGAGCAAAGGTTTCAGATTGGGATTGGCTTTGAGGTGTCAATTAAATACTGGCATGAGTTTCCTTCAGGCCACTGGGAAGAGGGAGACCAGGGAAAGAAGTCTAGAAAGGATGCATTTTATACCTTTTCACTTTTTCCATTGTGATTTTTAAATTTTTTTTTTTCAACGTTTATTTATTTTTGGGACAGAGAGAGACAGAGCATGAATGGGGGAGGGGCAGAGAGAGAGGGAGACACAGAATCGGAAACAGGCTCCAGGCTCTGAGCCATCAGCCCAGAGCCCGACGCGGGGCTCGAACTCACAGACCGTGAGATCGTGACCTGGCTGAAGTCGGACGCTTAACCGACTGCGCCACCCAGGCGCCCCTCCATTGTGATTTTTAAGGAGTTACTTGTGTCAGGATCTACCTCTGTACCACTTAATCAGCTTTTTGACCTTGGTTAGGTTACCTAGTTTCTCTTTGCCTCAATTTTCTCACCTGTAAAAGAGATAGTGATAGTACCTACCTTCAAAGACTTACGAAGTTAAAGTGCTTAAACAGCATCTTGCACATAGTAAAATCTTTGTGTTTGCTGCCCTTATCATTATTTCATAAGTTTTTTTGTGGCCTAGGTTAGGAAAATAATCCTTATTATTTACCCCTCTCCTTTTTTTTTTTTAATGTTCATTCACTTTTGAGAGCGAGAGACAGGGCATAACCAAAGGTGGGGCAGAGAGAGAGGGAGACACAGAATTGGAAGTAGGCTCCAGGCTCTGAGCAGTCAGCACAGAACCCGACATGGGGCTCGAACCCATGAACCTCGAGATCCTGACCTGAGCCAAAGTTGGATGCTTAACTGACTGAACCACCCGGGCACCCCTCCTTTTATTTATTTATTTATTTATTTTTTTTTTAAAGGAAAGTGGATTCTGAATTCCAGGATAACTTGCACGCTAATGTGACTAATGTAGTTTGTTTCTAATTTGGAGACCAGCTGTGCTTCAGTAGGTTCATTACGGTTAACCCAGATGGATCCAGCATGTGACATAGGCAGCAAGGTATTGTCAGAGTTTTACTGATGGGTCACTGCAGACAGATGATAGGTGATTGATATATCTATCACTAATGATAGATGGCCAGATTGTTTTGCAGAAACTCTTCGCAAATGAACTAGGTATGTTTAATTAGAAGCAGAACATTTCTTAGTGACTAAGTTGAAGAAATCCTCGTAACATTTGAAAGGAGGTATGTTTCTATTTTATCTTGAGACACGTCAGAATCTCCTACCATGGTCTTCCCTGTTAGAGAACCATGAGCAGAACCAGCAGGAACCTGCTGGGAGGGGGGAGTTGGCAATTGTTTGTAAATGATAATAGTAGTAGAAATCCAAAAGTGAAAAAAAATTCAGAATAAGATCACTTTGAGTTTTTTTTGTTTTTTTTTTTAACTGACTCTTTGGTAACTTTCTCATCTTCAGTAGTGTCTACTAATAAATAATCCAGTGCTATGTATATACTTGCCATGGCTAAACAATACCACTTTTAAAGACTTCCCAGAAGCCAATGAATGTGGCCTCTTAAAAATCTACTTTTAGGCTTTCTGAGATGGTGATGATATGACAGTACTTTTTAGCCCTTAGATCTGTTCTCCAAGGCTGGAACATCAGTGTTCAGCAGATATTCTGTGCTCAGCAGTTGCTCTCCAAGGCTGCCTTTTTGATCTGTAAGACCATGTTGCAACACTCCTCCATAAGCAAATAATATAAGGAGAAAACCTTGCCCAGATGGTAGGCACTGTTTCATTCTACAAGTAGTGATCCCATCTTTAGGCCATCGCATGCTGTTTGTTTTCCATTTTCAAACTCTAGATTGTGTTTGAATATATCTGAAATACAGTGAACCTGCTGAAAGTTTTCATGGCCCATTTGACATAGAGCAGAAAGAATGAGAAAATAGTCAACTGTTAATATCCTCTAGCTTAAAATCATGTGTGGTCTGAAACTTTAGTCATCTTAGGGAGGGAGGATATGGAAGTATCAAAGTCTCCGATGCGATGTGGCCCTTAAGGGATTAGGCTGTACAATAAGTACAGCTGTTGGACTTGCTCGGTTTTTACATGCACTTGTCTGGACCTCCCTGCTCCGTTATCACCCCACTGCACGTGCCTGTTCAACTCTATCTACTGCTCTTCTAGCACATTTATCTACAGCCCATTGACACCCATTTGCATCACTTGAATTGAAGGAGAGTAAGCAGTAAAAACTTTTCTCCTGCTCTAAATTCAGTACTTCCCCTCTCTTTTAGTCTGAACTGTGGAGTGAGGATGCAGCTTAGAAGACTGTGGTTCCAATTATAAGTTTTCTTGAGGTGGAAACCTTAGTAATATAAATTGCAGAGCTAGAATTAACGTGTAGAAGTTACAGACGTAAGCTCAGTATAAGGAAACATTTGTTAAGCACCAGTGCTGGCCAGCAATCTGCTATTCATAGACCTTGGATGAGCTCAATCAGACCATTCTGTTAGGGATGAGGGAATGGATAGGAAGCTGGACGAGATGGTGGTGTTTGCTGTGATACTGCACACTTCAAAGATACTAGAACACAAATGAATATTTTCCTGTGAAATCTGTGATGTTACCTTAAAGTGTCTTGTAGAAGGAATTATTTCTTTTTAGATAAATTGTATGTGAATGAGACTGACTTACTAAATGTGACGCATTAGTAGGTACATTTGTTCCAGTGATGTGTGTTGTCTAATCATCTTCCTGACAAATCCATTTTAAGATTAATCAGCAGTTTACTAATGAAAGTATACATGGATGGATTCAGCACCTATGTATTTGGGACCTACTGTATACTGTATTCACACTATACCACACACTGTATTCACACTATACCAGCCTCATTGAAGATAAAAATGTAAATGAGATAGTGCCTTAGTTTTCTTTTTTTTTTTTATATATGAAATTTATTGTCAAATTGGTTTCCATACAACACCCAGTGCTCATCCCAAAAGGTGCCCTCCTCAACACCCATCACCCACCCTCTCCTCCCTCCCACCCCCCATCAACCCTCAGTTTGCTTTCAGTTCTCAACAGTCTCTTATGCTTTAGTGCCTTAGTTTTCTAATTGGAGAAGTAGACATGAGGATTTTAGCCAGAACATAAAGGAGACTATAAAAAAAAAAAAAACAAAAAACTAAGATCCAATTGCAAACAGAGGGAGCCATTTAATTCTTCCTGGATCAATCCATGGAGTCGATGCGGACTGAACTTTAAAAGACAAATAAGAGGAGGCTCCACTGAGGTGGCTCAGTCAGTTGAGCATCCTACTCTTGATTTCAGCTTGGGTCGTGATCCCAGGGTCGTGGGATTGGGCCTCACATCGATCGGGCTCCACACTGAGCATGGAGCCTGCTTGAGATTCTCTCCCCCTCCCTCTCCCCCAGCCCCTCTCCCTCACTTGTGTGTGTGTCTGTTCTCTCTCTTTCACTCTCTCAAAAATAAATAAAAACAAATATGTTTGGGGGGGTGCAGATGTAATAATTCACATCATCATAATTCAGATGTAATAACTTGGTATCTACTGTGTGTGAGACTTTTTTGTGTGTGTTTTGTATGTCTCTGTGATGTTTGGTACTGTCTTCTTCATTCTACAGATCAGAAAAGCAGTTGTGGAAAGGAAAATGTGGTCCGAATATGTGAGACAAGGAATGTTAAGAGTCTAGCGTGGCTGAACACAGGGTTTGTAGAGACACAGAACTGGGTAAGACAAGGGAAAGAGGTGTATTGGAGGCATATTATCTAATCCAAATGAAAAAGTTGACTTTCCAGAGTCGACTTCTAGGACCATCACAAGCAAAGTGTTTCCTGCAGAATATATTGACATTGGAATGATGAACTTTAGATTCCAGTTCTAGCCTGGAATGCAGAGAAATCTCATTAGGTTGAACATGTGTCATGACCGGAAAGAATACCCGGGAGACCAGGGCTTGTTTCCCCCCCCCCCCCCCCCCAATTTCTGCAGAAACTTTGTCTCCATCCATAATGTGAGGGGCAGTAATACTGCTCCATGAGCATGTGACGGGTCTAAGCTTGGTGTCATATATGCATATCTCTGAAGGAGTTAATAGAGTATCGGTTGAATCTAAATCAGAAAATGGGATTTAAAGCAGCAGCTCTTGGGGTGCTTGGGTGGCTCAGTTGGTTAGGCGGCCAACTTCGGCTCAGGTCATGATCTCGCGGTCCGTGAGTTCGAGCCCCGCGTCAGGCTCTGTGCTGACAGCTCAGAGCCTGGAGCCTGTTTCAGATTATGTGTCTCCCTCTCTCTGACCCTCCCCTGTTCATGTTCTGTCTCTCCCTGTCTCAAAAATAAATAAAAACGTTTAAAAAAAATTTAAAAATAAAGCAGCAGCTCTTGCCCAGTCAGCAGATACCCTGAATATATTTTCCTTTCTATCCCCTTTCAACCTCTTGGGTTTAGCACCTGATTTCCTCTTGCACAGACTATTGCAAAAGTCTCTGAACCAATTTCCACACTTGCTCTCCTAAATGTAGACTGTCAGACTAATTTTTTCAGGTATAACCTGTATCACTTTATAGCCCTGTTCAAAGATCTGCAATGGCGTTTCATCTCCCACAGAATGAAAAACAGGTTCTTACCGACTGGTTCCAACTATTCCAGCATTAATCTCTCCTTCTTGCCCACCTGTCTTTGGCCTTTTCTCATTTCCATCTCCATTTCTATTTCTCAAGCCCCAAGTCCAAACTAATCTCTCCTTCCTTTGTTGCACTTTATAGCCTGTGACATTTTCCCCTCAATTATCTATTCAGCCAACATTTATTGAGCATCTGATATGAGTCACAAACTCTGGTGGCGAAGACACACAGGTAAATAAGATAAGAGTCACATCCCCATTTGAATCACTGAGTGATATTTGCAGGTGTAAACATCTTACCCCTCCTCCAGACCGCAAGCTCCCTGAGGACTAGAACTCTGTATTTATTACACATTTCCATATAGCACTAGGCATCTTCATTAGTGATGTGTAAATTTTGTTGAATAAATGGTTGAATTTAAGTCAGTTTAACAAAAATATTCCAATTTCTTGTATACTCTGGATACACTGAGGAATTTTTAGTGAAACAGTGAACACTCACTGTCAGTCTTTGCATTTACAAAATGAGTACATCATTCCTTTATAATTAAAAACATGATGGGCCAGTAAAAGAAATAGCTGTTCTTTGGACTCTTCACACAGAAAGTGATTTTGGTAGGTATTTGTACGAAATTCAGTCTGCTGAGAGAGGCAACAGATTCAGGTGTCTGTACCTTCGGTATCTGTGTTTTTCGGTATATATTTTTAAGTTGTAACTTTTATAGAAATCTAAACTAGTTGGGAATTAAAACCACGTTACCATGTAGAGAAGATTATCTGAAACTATGGAAAGAGGAAGTCAGCAATGAGTGGGGACTTGGTACAGGATGTGGAGTCAAGTCTCAAGACCCACTAGTTCACAAAACAGCACGTGCAGTTGAGCCTTTTCGTGTATGTGTCAAAATTGTCTTTTCTTAATTTTAAAATTTAGATATACTTGTTTTAAAAGTGTTTTTAACGTTATTTATTTTTGAGAGGGAGAGAGACAGAGAGAGAGACAGAGCATGAACGGGGGAGGGGCAGAGAGAGAGGGAGACACAGAATCTGAAGCAGGCTCCAGACTCTGAGCTGTCGACACAGAGCCCAACGTGGGGCTCGAACTCACAAAGCACGAGATTATGACCTGAGCTGAAGTTGGATGCTTGACTGACTGAGCCACCCAGGCGCCCCTACATTTAAATTATAAAAGCAATATGCTAAATTTTGGCACGTAGAGAAAAGAAAAAAATAGCCTCACATAATTATTACAATAAATCTTGACCTCTTTCTGTGTCTCTAAAAATGTAAAGTTGTTCTGTAGTATGCAGAACATTTGGGATACTACATTTTTCCATAGTGATATATTTTTTTAAAGTTTCTTTCTTTATTTTGAGAGAGAGAGAGACAGTGTGAGTTGGGGAGGAGGGGAGAGAGGGAGAGAGAGGGAGAGGGAGAGAGAGAGAGAGAGAGAGAGAATATCCTAAGCAGGCTCCTCACTGTCAGCTCAGAGCCCAATGTGGGCCTCAAACTCACGAACTATGAGATCATGACCTGAGCTGAAGTTGGATGCTTAACTGACTGAGCCACCCCGGTGCCCCCCATATCAATATTTAACCATCATTGTTATACAATATTCCATTTAGTGGCACACATCATTTTACTGTGGTGGGAAGATCATGTGCTTCACTGTCATGCAAAATGCTCTAACCTGTGATGCTGGGTATCTTGTGCTTGTAGTTTTTCCTAGATTTGGGCATATTTCCTTAGGTGAGGTTTACAAAATGACTATTCTTCTCTTTCTAATGTTAAAAATAACAGCAGAACCATTTGATAGAATCATTTTTCCCCCCAAAACACAGAACTTGTTTTACTTATCCCCTCCCTGGACAATTGATGAAGAAATGGTGGCACCATTTTACCCAAACAGTAGTTTGAATGTATTACAATTCACCACAGCTTTGAGTGATTTGGTAAAAAGAAATTTTATGTCTGTGTCTGCCAAGTGACTTTAGCATTTGAGTGATTAAGAAATAACTTTGAAGACTGGTGCACCTGGATGTCTCAGTCGGTTAAGTGTCCCACTTTGGCTCAGGTCGTGATCTCGTGGTCCATGAGTTCGAGTCCCATGTCGGGCTCTATGCTGACTGCTCAGACCTGGAGCCTGCTTCAGATTCTGTGTCTCCCTCTCTCTCTGCCCTTCCCCCACTTGTGCTCTGTCTCTCAAGAATAAAAACATTTTAAAAAATATTTGAAAGGAAATAACCTTGAAGACATTGTTGGCAAGCATCTGATTGAATAGAGTTTTGTTATTCATGTGACTTAGTAAGTGGAAAGTTTATGTGTAATCCGTCACTGCAAGGTGTCTGAAGACTTGCACCCAACTGCGGGTGTCGACCATGTCGAATGACACCCCTTGAGTGCTTCCTAGCAGCCTTCTCAGACACTCATCCAAGAGTTGCAGACGGGTCTCCCCACAGAAGGGAAACTGCTAGAGAGTGCAAATTATATGCTTCAAATGATAATCCAGGGAGCATTCTGTGATCTTGGAAACATCCACAGGTCGTACAGAACATAAGCCACACACGTTATCGTATTTAAAACTTTAATAATGAGACAGCCAATGAGAGGGGAGAGAGATGGGTAAGAACCAAATTTATTTAGAATATGCCATGTGGCAGTAAGGACAGTGGGGAAAAATAAAACACAGGAAGGGGACTAGGCACTGTGAAGGTGTGTGTGTGAGAAGGTGGCAGGCAGGGAAGCCTGGGGGAGGTGATGGTAGGAACCGTGTGGAGATATCTCCGGGAAGAGTGTGTCAGGCAGAAGGGCATCCTGGGCAGAGGCTCCAAGACAGAAAAGTGCTTGGCCCGTCTGAGGCTCAGTGAGGAGCCTGGGTAGCTGGTGTAAAGTGTTCTGGCAGAGTGAGGGAAGAAAGCCTTGTTCTGTGTCTTCTAAAGAGAAGGAGTGTGGGCATCTCTTGAGGAGTTTCCCTTTAAAGGGGAGCAGACGAGTAAAAGAGAACCTGGAAGAGGATATGAGGTGATGGGGAGAGGTTTTAAAGATGGAGAAAATGGCAGCATGAGGTTTCCAGACAGGTCCGACCCAGTGGCGAGGGGAAAATCCGGTGACTTAAGAGAGAGAATGTTGCTGGAAGATTGATGAAGTCAGAGAAGTTGTTGGGGTATCTACAAGGGCAGGACTTGCTTTAGATATGGCAGACTATGGAGTGTATGTCTAAATGCAGGAAAGTTGGTAAAGGTGGAAACGGGAGTGTGGAGATATTCTCCTTCTGTTGTTTCTTTGCTCAGTGGAACACAGAGTGCACAGTTTTGCAGCCACGGGTAGGGAGGAGATTTCTATAAAGAGAGGAGAAATGGCAAAATAGTCACCTAGGAGAGAGGAAGAGTCATGGAGTGAGGAAAAGGTGGTCAGGTTGCAGAGGCTAAACTAAGGACCCTGCAGAGATCAGTGGTCATGAATTTAAAATAGAACTTGTCGAGTGGCGCCTGGGTGGCTCAGGTCATGATCTCATGGATTGTGAGCTCGAGCCCTGAGTCGGGCTCTGCACTGACAGTGCAGAGCCTGCTTGGGATTATCTGTCTCCCTCTCTCTCTGTCTCTCTGTCTCTCTCTCTCTCTGTCTCTCTCTGTCTCTGTCTCTCTCTCTCTCTCACACACACACACACACACACACACACACACAAATAAACATTTTTTAAAAAAACAGAACTTGTCAGTTACCATGATTATTATGTGTTTTTCTCCAGCCACAGTCAGCAGCTTTGGAACATGTGCAGAACAAGCAGAGACTTGCATTTAGAACAAGGCTATGTTACGGTCTGCCAGATCACTGGGATGAAGAAGGAGAGAGAGGTGGTGGTGCGGGGGGTAGGTGGAAGGAAGGGTTGAAAATGGCAGGAAAGAGAGGAGGCTGAGTGACAGCTAGGAAGTATAGGATCTGTGGAATTTAGTCCCATTGGCATTAACAGATTATTAGACTGAGTACTAGAGGGAGCGAATTGGAAAATTAAGAGTTTCAGAAATGTTTAAAAGATGAGTAGAGCTTTCTATCAGTTAGCTGTAACAGTGAGGAAAAGAGTGAAGTCAGAGATGATATTCAGGCGCTTGCTTGGGTTGACTACGTTAAATATGGTTTCCAGACTCAGGTGTTCACTAGGCCATGCAGATATGAGTATCAGAAAACAGGAGTGATCTGGGACTGTTGTGAACTGGCAGACACGTGGTCCTTCTGAGAGGGGACAACTCAGCTGGGGTGGTTGTTGCCGTGGAGTAAGTGGATCCCAGACTCCTAGATCTTCCAGTTTTAAAAGCAAGAGTCAGATTTTTAATGTGCAGTCTCTCAATTTATAAATGCTGACTACATTTTTTTTTCTTAACTATACAATGGTAAATTATATTTAGATCCCAGACCCCTTTTCCCTTGAGAACAGTCTGTCCAGTAAAGAAAGATTTATTATATACATGAAACTGCATCTATACTTCACCTTAAGAAGGAATTTGAAGCGGGGCGCCTGGGTGGCTCAGTCGGTTGAGCGTCTGATGTCAGCTCGGTCATGATCTCACAGTATGTGAGTTCGAGCCCTTCATCGGGCTCTGCGCTGACAGTGCAGAGCCTGCTTGGGATTTCCCTCCCTCTCTACCCCTCCCGGCACTCTCCCCTTCTTCCCTTCTCTGTTTTTCTCTCAGTAAATAAATAAATAAGTAGTTTTAAAAAAAAAAAAAAAAAAGCTTTAAAAAAGAGAGAATTGGAAGCCACATGAGGTAGAGGCAAACTGGGTGCCGAGCTGTGTGGTCCAGGCCACACAGCGAGAGCAGTTCTGAGAAGGGGCCCATGAGAGGTTACAAAGCGCTGGCCAGTGTGGTGCTGATTATGTGCTATCTCCCAGAACCATGGGCCTTGCCCTCAGGCACGAATTCTTTTGTGGTTTCCATCCCATTAACCTTGAACAGTTTCACTGAACTTTATTTTTAGCTTCTGCTTTTCATTTCCAAATTGATAACTGAATGCAGAAGCATTGGCCCAGAGTGGCAAGGCCATGGGTGGGGGGGGGGGGGGACCACTGGCCAGGAGCTAAGAGATGGAGTTGGCGCTGGTCACTTTCTGCCTTTCTGTGAGCTGCTCATGGGTCTCAGTCTGGAAGCAGTTCATCCGTGCCTCTGCATAGGTGATGTCTCTGGAAGATTGGGTGCTAAAGGCCTGCCCAACAGAGCAGCTGCCAGGGAAGGAGTCATGAAGCTAAGACCTTGCTCCCCTGGGAATTGGGCCCAGGACTTCTGTTTCTCCTTATAATCTTGCCTAAGAGCTTCCTCTGGCCATGTGCTGAGAGAGGAGACTGGAAACGTGACCATAGGTAAAGAGACAAGTTCTTCCAGGGCAGCGGCTATGGTTATTTGCTAAATGTTTGTTATTTCCCATATGGGCCAAACCCTGTACTGGACCCCAGGGACAGAGATGTGAACAAGACAGACATCCCTGTTGTCACGGTGGCTTGCTTCTTGCCTCCTTCTCTTCATTCATTCCTCAGAATTACTGAGAGACTGCTACATGGCATGCATCAGAATGGCTATTGGGAATATTAAAAAAAGTAATGTCAGTCTGCTCAAGGATAAGCACATAAGTTACGGTACATTTACACTCCGTGACTGAGAGAGCTTGAGAGTTTTTACGGGTCCACAGATGGCATTAAGTGCTGTGGGAGATACTGAAGAAGAGGGCTCATTCCCTGTCATCAGGGAGTGTATGGTCTGCTTGGAAGAAGGGAAGCCACAGTACCTCCAGAAGCACATACCACTAGTTGATCATTTGTATTTCTGATTCCAAGTGTCTTTGTATGCCCAGCAGGGTACCTGGTGCCCAAGTGCTTTACTAATAAGCATTGTTTGAATTAATGTATAAAGAATAAATGAGTATTCTTTGCAAGACAGAAATTAGCTTGTTGCTGTAATAGAGAGCCATTCTTTTAGGAAGAGTGCCATTTGAGCCAGGCCTGGGAAAATAGGTGGGCAGCTCCACATGAGAAGAGAGGAGGTGCCCCGAGGCGTATTCCGGACATCAGAAGTGGCATGAGCCACTCATTACGCCCAGGAAACAACAGGGGTTCTGTTTGGTGATGAGCACAGGGCATATGGGAAAATGTGGAGAGACGAGAAAGGATGGGGGCAGGTAATGGTGGGACATCGACTGCCCAGCAAGTGAGTTTAGGCTTTAATAGGCTACAGCGTTTTTAAAGGGTTGCTCCAGAGAGTACTTCCAGAAACTACCATTGGTGGCAGTTCGATGGGTAAATTGGAGGAGTTGCAGAATCAAAATAGGGTCTTACTTTTTAGGGTCGGGGGAGACCGAGGCGGGTTTTCTAAGGTGCAGGATGCCTCTGACATGCTGAGAGAGGGTAAGATGAGCAGCATGCCTTTGGAAGGCCTGTGCGAGACCTCTTGGCAAAGCCCCACTGGAAAGAGATGCTCTTAGAGGGGCTGGCCCAGGCTGCAGACTCTGAGCCTCTGAGGTCCTCGTAAGATGTCTGACCATGGGGTTTCAGCTGGGCAGGGGAACAAGGAAGGAAGGAAGAAGAGGTGAATTCTCCACCCCTTCCATGTTCTGTAGCCTCCAGCATGTTTTCAGTGGGTGTAATTGGGAGATTGACCATTGGGCAGAAAATGCAGAACGTTGTGCATTCATCTCTTGGGACCTTAATTACCTTCTTTGTCAAATAACTCTTCAGATCCTGTTCAGCCCCAGCAGCCTATGAGTCTGTCATTGGAGAGAGACATAAGGGACTTTAGAAAAGCTGGGTGCCTTCTGAAAGCCCAGCCAGACACCATCTGCCAGCACCGGCCAAGGCTGGGGTGGGGGAGGGCATCTGAACCTGGCAGAACGTGGCTACTTTGATCCACTTCATGCTTACTCATTGCTAATACTTTGTAGGTAGAGTTTATAGGAAAACAAACCAGCTAGTTGAGAGTGTTTCACTTTAACCTTTTTTCTCTTTGTCGTTGTTAAAGAAAGTAGGGCATGTTGTTTGCACAGCATCTGGTCGTGCTACAGCCTGTACCCAAAATTGCAGATGGGCCTTTCTGTAAGAATCCCAAGCACGTGGACACAGATGCTTCATTTGTTCTGTCTATCTTGGTATAAAGGAAAATGACCTCACAAAGTAAGCCTTAATAAGTTCATCTTTGGGCTGGGCTGTAGGTAAGACACACTCTGTAATGGAGCCCTTTCTATTTCCTGACATTAGTCACCGTAGGAAAACGTCCACATAATAATAAAAATAATACCTAACATCTGTTCGGCACTTTAGAGACCCCCGGGTGCCATATATATTCACAACGATATATCAGAAATCGTGTATTTGATATTATACTGTGAACTGGTGAAGGCAAAATAATTGTAGCTTTTGGGTGTATAGGAGGCTGCTGCGTTAGGTCGGGACTTGTGAAGAGCGGGCTGCTTCTATTTCTTGAAGCCTTGACAGTGGGGAAGAAACAGAGTGAATAAGAGCCACGGCATTAGACAGACATGGGTTCACATCCCAACTCTTCCAGCCAGTGGCCTCAATGTCTTTGGGTCCAAGCTTCCTCGTTGTAAAGTGGGGTGATAATTCCTCTCAGAGTTGGTGTGACGATGGAAAGAAATGAGGTCCATAAATCTTGTGGGACATGACCTGAACCAGAAGTGTGCGGTGGCTGATAATCCCTAACTGGGATGTGGCTTGCTTGCCGGTATGCTTTCAGATGTTTGCGTCACTGAACTGTCCTCCCCTCTGTTCCCCTTGGCCACACGATTACAGTTCTCACCTGTGTTTCTTGTGACCTGCTCTTTCTTTCTCAGTCCCACTGATACCATATATGACCTCTCCAACTAAATAATGACAACAATCCCAGCCAGTCTCCAGTGTCTCTCAACGCCCCCTGCATGGCTGCTACCCTCTACCTTGTATCTCATATATCATGACGTGACTAGGCTTTCCAAAGCTGTTTCATGTTACTGTGAATTTGCACAGTCTCTCTGTTGCCCTACTAAATAAAACCAAACTCTCTCGGATTTCAGTATTCTCTGGAATCTAGCTAAACCTTAACCCTTTGACTTCATTTCTTATGACTCAGTACAAATGCTGTGCTCCAGTCACCACAGACATCTATCTTCTTCTCAAAAATGATGAGGAGCTTAATATCTTGACACATAGCCCTCTGCTTTTCATTTTGTTTCTGCCTCGATAATTAATTTTCTGACACTGTTGGGATATGTTACCTTCATACTGACATCAGTACATCCTAGTGAGGACAATACCAGAGTATTCAACTGCCCAGAGGAAGGTGTTTTTGATTTAGGGGATTTGGAAAGAACAAGAAGGTAGTAATAAGTTTGCTGTTTATGGCACTAAGAAACAGTTTCCTCAACCTTCCAGAGAATCCTTATTTTACTACTGCTAGATTTACTGCCATGGCTTAACCTTTTACTTAGATGGAATAAGCACATCACACTTAGGCATGAGTGAAGAACTTGTGTGCGGAGCCCCACATGGGAAGAGTGCCAGGCCTCAGATCTCAAGCTGTGGAGGCAGAATAGTCACAAAGGCACTTAAGTTCACTCCCCAGGTTCCCTCCCATCACTTGGCTTTAGGTGTTAACCAGTTATCTTTTTGGACATGTAGACTGGCTTGCATTTTTCCTTCTGTCCCTTTATCTCCGTAAGAAGAGGTGAGGGAAGGGAGAGGGATATTAATGAGAGGATCTGTTCCCTGTCACACCTCATCCATGATGAATTTCATCAATCTTTGAAGTTCTGTCTCCCATTTTCTTAAGTATAGTACCTCAATCCGCAGCAGGTAGCAGGAACTTCAATATCCGAAGATTTCTCTTTTTGCCAGTTCATTTAAGAGTAGGAGAGACTGCCTTAAGACAAGGAGGAGTAGTGATTTATAACTGCCTAAGAGATAGCAGTCAGATGTAGGATTTTTTTTTTTTTTAACCCAAGTTTCTTCTTAGAAGTTTAAGTAGTGGAAAAAGCATCTAGCAGCTCTTATAGTCTAGCTCACTCAGTAAGATTTCTCATCTAACAAGTGCTCATTAAATCACAACAGCAATTAAGAGACTACTTCTCTTTTTCTATTAGCATTGATTTGCAAGGACAAGGACATCTTTTCAGAGGCCTTAAAGCCCTCAGTAATGAGCGATTTAAAGTGGGGGGCACGGAGGAGGAAACATTTTCCTTGGTTTTTATCTCAAAACATATGGTACATTCACAGCCCCATAAATTGATGGTAACAGCCTATTTAGTAAAAAAGAAAAATGCTACTCAATTTCACCAGGTCAAATAACAAATATGCATGTGCAGTATGATGACTTCAATGTAAAGTGGAAGCCACAAATGTATCCACAGCAAAAAGTGGAGGGGAACTCCACAAATGATAACAGTGGTCAGAAAATCATCTGATTTGTTTTTCTCTTACTTCTCTCCATGTGTCTGTGTTCTCCAGTTTTTCTTTCAGTGTTTATCATCTTTATAATAAAGTCACTTTTAAAAAGTCAAATGATGATGGATATATACCAGTTTGGTGTGTGTTAGAGCATGAGTGAGGGAGAGGGGCAGATGGAGAGAGTCTAGAGAGAATCCCAAGCAGGCTCCACACTCAGCACAGAACGTGACTCCGGGCTTGATCCCACAACTCTGGGATCATGACCTGAGTTGAAATCAAGAGTTGGATGCTCAACCAGCTGAACCATTCAGATGCCCCAGTTTGGTGCTTATTAGAATTCTATTTTATTTTTAATTTTTAAAATTTAATGTTTATTTTGAGAGAGAGAGAGAGACAGCACGAGAGGGGGAGGGACAGAGAGAGAGGGAGACACAGAATCCGAAGCAGGCTCCAGGTTCTGAGCTGTCAGCACAGAGCCTGACACAGGGCTCGAACTCAGGAGCTGTGAGATCATGACCAGAGCTGAAGTTGGACGTTCAACTGACTGAGCCACCCAGGCACCCCAGAGTTTTATTTTTAACAAAAGAAAAGTGGGGGGAAACATGGTACAAAATGTGGAAGAATAAGTGATTAAATACAACCTGTTGAATGTAGGGATGGTTCACTTGGGCAGAAATGGGGAAACCTCAGGTATCTAGAAGATGACCAAGAAGCAAAGTAAGCTGTTGGGTTAAATGAATGAATACATAGAAAGTGCTTTGAGCAATGCTTAGGATATATGCTAGTTATTTGCATTGTTATCATTTTCATTCAGTATCATCCCTGGGTACTAGCACACTTTATAGTACCTTGCACAAATCATAGTACGCACCGAAATGCTTTCGAGTTAATTTTTCAAGACTCTACACAACCCTGGTTCACCTACTAGCTATGTCACATGTGGACTTATACCCAGAACTGAACTGAACACAGAAGGGCAGGCTTGATCTGAGAAGCAGAAAGATTAGTGGGACCACTTCCTCTCCTGTCCCAGCCATTGTCTACCTGGTAATGTTTGTTTGGTGGCCGGTCTCCTCTTTGGCTCATATTAAGGTCCCAATCTGTGAAAACATCAACATCTTTCTCATAGATACACTAACTGGTAAGCCAGTTCTTTCTTTCACCCAGATCTGTGCTCTTGAAATCTTTTGGATTAAATTATTTAACTTGATTCCTTCTAACTATAATCTGTTTTGATTTGGCCCATCTTTCAGCCTTTTTGAGGTGTTTTAATTGCTAATTCTTTTGCTCTCTCTCTTTTTTTTTTTTTTTTTTTTTTTTTGAGAGAGAGAATCTTAAGCAGGCTCCATATCCAGTGCAGAACCCAACATGGACTCTAAACCACGACCCTGGGATCATGACCTGAGCAAACCAAATTCAAGAGTCGGATGCCTTACTGACTGAGCCACCCAGGCGCCCCTCTTTTGATCTCTCTCCTCTTAAGCTTTGTGCAATCAAAACTTTTTTTTCAGCAATATCACCAATTTAAAATGTGGGACTGGAAGCACCTGGGTGGCTCAGTCAATTAAGTGTCCAACTCTTGATTTCATCTCAGATCATGATCTCAAGGTTCATGAGTTCGAGCCCAGAATTAGGCTCTGCACTGATAGCATGGAGCCTGCTTGGTATTCTCTGTCTCCCTCTCTCTCTCTTTCCCATCCCCTGCTTGCACTCTATCTCTCTCTCACACACACAATAAATAAACATTTTTAAAAAATAAAACGTGGGACCAGACAGGAACAGGACAGAGAGCCCTGTGCACTGGCATTCAAGGTCTTTTCATAGGTTGGCATAGGAGAATACCTCAGGGTCTTTTTTACGACCTGCTTATTCTTATTTTATGTGTAATGCTAACAGAGTTTGTGTGCAAAAGGAGCACAATATTAAGTAAGCTGAAATGTAGGAAAATAATCTGTACTTATCCTTATTTGTATGTGAGTGACATAAGTATATTTTCATAAAGGCAAGATAGGGGCGCCTGGGTGGTTCAGTGGGTTGAGTGTCCGATACTTAATCTCAGCTCAGGTCTTGATATCAGGATTGTGAGTTCAAGCCTGAAGATCGGCTCCTCACTGGTGTAAAGTCTACTTAAAAACAAAAACAAAAACACATAAAGATGAGATAAATAACCACTTAAAGAATTGTCTCCTTGCTTTCGTCAGGATGCAAGCTCTCCCATATAGGTGAGGAAGCTCTTGGCTTACGTGTTAATGGAAAGTTCTGTCGAGTTCAGAAGGAACCATGCAGTTGCCAAAGGGAAAAGCTGTGTTCCCTGCAACCTGCTCATGTTCTTTCATTGTTCTCCTCAGGACCGGGGCGTGTCCTCCACCCTCCCCTCCATCACTCAGGAAACAGGCGGGTGCTCCAGTGAGCAGTATGGACTAACTCCTCTATTTGCTTGTCTGAGAACAGATAGGTATGCTGGATGATGAGTAACAACATGTATGATAATATAGTGAAAATTTTTGAGAAGCACAATTGTTACGTGTTCCTAAATATATAACTGAGTGTACTAGAAACATATGCAGGGCTTTTACGTTACTTCCCCAAAAAGATAAGCCTGCCATATTCATGGAATATATTTTAAACATCTGTTAGATGGCATTTAAATGTGTTTGTTTCTCTTATTTGATGAACGTTTTAAATCTCTGTGTATTTACAGATTTGGCAGACTTGGTATGTTTTTTTCAGCTATCATTGTAAATAAGCAAATAGCTTAGAGAATTTCACAGCGAGATAGTTGTATCCGAAATATCTGCTGAAACTTCAAAGGCCACTTGAGTCAGAAAACTATATAAATATGTGTGTAGTGAAATTTTCCGTGTAGTACATGTATCTTCTAGGTGACATATATGTTGATTTTAAAAACTCATATATAGGGGCGCCTGGGTGGCGCAGTCGGTTAAGCATCCGACTTCAGCCAGGTCACGATCTCGCGGTCCGTGAGTTCGAGCCCCGCGTCAGGCTCTGGGCTGATGGCTCAGAGCCTGGAGCCTGTTTCCGATTCTGTGTCTCCCTCTCTCTCTGCCCCTCCCCCGTTCATGCTCTGTCTCTCTCTGTCCCAAAAATAAATAAAAAACGTTGAAAAAAAATTTTTTTAAAACTCATATATAAAGGTGTATCTGTTGATTCTTTTTCTGATTTATCATCATTTCTAATTTTCTATGTGAATAGGTTTGACTTATGTAATTTTTTAAATTATGTAAAATATCTTTGTATCCGCAGGTTTCTATTCATACATGATCTTTTCATTTTATATAGCAATTCAGTTGAGCTTCTTAAAAGTTGTTGAGGCTTTGAACTCTTTTTTTTTTTTTTT